>NC_133302.1:20898339-21016204 GCF_005239225.2 Populus alba | reverse complement strand
ATGTCTTGCCGAGTTACGCATTTGGGATGCGATCGAGTGTCAGAGTGACGAAGTTCTAGGTGGCCTGAGCAGTCTGGCAGGTGTCTCCAGGGGTTGTTTCTGTGAACAATATTGTTCATAGAACAGTTAGAATATTGATAGTAAGACAGATTAATAAGAAGAAAAGGAGAATACTAGGATTTTATTGAAAATTTATCTTAATTTTAAAACTTTAATACTGTGTAAGGCTTAAAAACTAAATTTATATTAAGTCATAACCAAGTTTGAAACCTACACAACACCATAGTAAAAAGAAAACTCTAATAACCATCTCTATGCAGAAATTTAAACCTGTTGATGAGACCCAACTCTTTTGAACTTACTATGCATCCCCTCAAATGATTTTATATGATAGAATGTACTTAGATAAAGAAATGAGAGCTTTTAGTGCTGCATTACCATCTCTCCGGCGCCGTTCCCAAGCAAATATTCCACTTCTATGCCCCACGGGTCGCACACCCGCATATGCTGTTCATGTTCCTCTTTTAAGGCATTAAACTTTCTGTCGCGCTCCAGCAATTCCTGTGCATGTTTCGCTTTCAAGGCATGAATCTCCTGTGCATGTTCCTCTTTTAAGGCACTCATCTTTTCCTCACCTGAGGCAGTCAACTGCAGCCAAAAGTGTGTTGACGAAGTTAATGGATATTATATGAGACAAGATGTAATTAGCCTTCTTTTGAGGAGTGTGTACTAATCATCTACATCTGCTTTCAAAGAGATCATGTACGTAGATTTCTAATTAAAGTTTATAAATGCAAGAATGAGAGTCATGAAATTTACTCATCAATAGCGTATAATAATATAATTTACTATGAAAGGTTCACAAATAATTTAGACCAAATGGATTCGAGACAGCAATTCATAGGGTGGGACACAAGAGACATGGACTCGTCCTGAGTAAATTAGCTGAATTAGAGAGTCAGTAAACAGAGATATTTACTTCCTCATGAAAATAATAATAACAATATGCATAATTTCAACATTTTCATTGATACGAGTCATGCTTCCCAACACTTAAGAGACGGTATTTTCATCTTT
Organism: Populus alba; assembly: GCF_005239225.2. Lineage (NCBI taxonomy): Eukaryota > Viridiplantae > Streptophyta > Magnoliopsida > Malpighiales > Salicaceae > Populus > Populus alba. The sequence goes on along the minus strand of NC_133302.1, from coordinate 21,015,127 downwards.
TTCTCAATAAATGTTTTGTTTTGAGTATATATCAAGATTCTGCCTTAATTAGACGGATAATATTATTATGATTTCTCAATACACACATACAATGTGTAGTTGTTTTGTGGAAAGATCAGTGTATAGAAGATGAAAGAGAAAATCCCACCTCTTCTAGTTCACGTATAGAATTATTCTGTCTATCTTGTATTATCCTCAAGCTGATAACTTCTTCTCCACGTTCCTTCAGTTTCCATCATCATCTCTGATCTGTGTTTTTCCTAGAAGACGCCAATTTGGATTCCTGAAGTATCCCATTCTCTTTTTCAAGTCGTTTGTCTCTTCCTGCAAATTAGATAGGAAAAGAAATGAATATGAGTTATGTATGAGGGAAAGAAAAATAAAGAAAATCACCACAATGGAGTACTAGAGAGGGGTAATTTTTGGCTGGCTACTTACCTTCTTTTTCGCACGGTGATCTCTGTCATATCCTGTTTGGATTTCTTCCCAGCTCTAGATGATGATGGTTGAACAGTCAACCTCGGCGCCGCTTATGACCAGAGCCTGCGTGTTTGAACGTGTTATACAATGAGCTGCTTTGGGGCAGGCATCCATGAACACTATTACAGTTAACTTCTTTCCTTCTTTTTCAATTATATTCCTGATTTAATCCCTAAACTAAGGTTATCTGTACAAATTGTTTTCCTGTAAAAATGGTCACTAACCTTGTTTTTTTGTATCTGTTTTGACTTGGAATTATAATTGAAAAAATAGCTAATAAACCAATTACAATGATATTATAATATTTAGGTTAGGTCAATTGCAATTAATATCCTCTCTAAGTGTAAGTGTATCTACACTCCCTACAAATCCAATATTTATCAATCATCCACCCATTGTTGCAAAATCAAACGGGCTTCCTCCCTTTTTCATCCGGACTTGGATCGATGAATTAATTATCTAATTGAATCAAGCGGATTAGGCAATTCAAGGACTTTGTTTGGGTTTGCAGAGGTAGTCAAAAGGCAACAAATGGGTTTCGCACGAAACCCAGGCATAAATTAAATAGGACTTAGCTTGAGCTGAAACAGTGAGAGAAATCAAAGATTATTCAACAGATCGGATGCTTAAAACATTTCCTTATTATATATCCATCCATCCAACTAGATCTAATCATGCATCTATGTATTTAGCCAAAAAAAACACGAGAACATATATCATTCAACTCCAAGAGATTTTAAGAAGTCTCAAAATCATGAAAGATTGAATGAATTTTTATTTTATAATATAGTCCTATAATATAGTCTCGAAATTATGAAAGATTAAATGGTTTATAAAATGAAAACTACTAGATATAACCACAATTATTTGACTTACTGGTGATACTTGGATCTTGAAGATCCTGAACCGAACTGGAATCCTCCTTCACTAAATTCCCTGCCATCTTCGAATCTCCTGAAGATATATAATTTCAGATTTTTTTTCTTTTTCTTTTTCTTTTTTTGAGGGGGAGGGAGAGGCTCCCCTTGATAAAGAATCCCTCTGGGCAAGGCCATGAAACAGCTAATCAAGGGATCCATCGACTTCTAAAGTAAAACGTTCGATATCGAAGGATTTAAATCGGAAATACTATTTGCATGGACCCACTTTTAAGCCAAGAGAGTTGCAAGCTGATAAGGTGATATTATAGAGACAAAGAGATAAACGTGGAAAGTGGTTTTCTAAAAAAAAAAATTAAAATTTTTTATGTTTGTTTTTTTATTAAAAAAATTAACCAGTAAAAAATACTTTTTTTATCAAAGAAAAATTTAATTTGATTTTCAGAAAAAATATTTTCCTTTTATTTTAGAGGGAAAATACTTTTCAGAAGTTATAAAAAAAAATTAGAAATATCATACTATTTGTTAATTATAACAAATTTGATCCTCAAACTATTGATTGCTATATATTTTATCTTGAATTTTTTTTTCCATTTCACCCCTTAGAATTTGATTTAATTTGATTTTTGTATTAACTTTGTCCTTATTTTTATGATTTATGATTGTTATTTTTTTCTCTTATTATTTTTTAATTAAAATTTTTTATGTATCAAATTTGTTCTCATTCTTTTGATTGTTAATTATTTTATTTGAAATAATTTATAAAATTGTAATTATTATTATTTTAATTTTTATCATCTTTCAATTTTTTTATTTGTTAGATTTGATCACTATTATTTTGATTGTTATTTATTTTATTTAAGATAATTTATGAAATTTTTTTTTCTCAATTTCATTCTCATTCAACCTTTTAATTTGTAAGATTTGTTTTTTATTATTTTTAATAAACTTGAAAAAAAAATATTAATAAGTTATTTTTCCAATTCATTTTTCATGACATAACCAAACACTAGAAAATATTTTCAAACTTATTTTCCACGACTAGCCAAGGAGCTATGACAGTAGACACAAGAGAAGAAAGATGATTATGAATTGTCATGAATTAATGAATGTTAAACTTGTCGCACGTGTGCGGCGTCGCGGCAAAATTATGTTCCACTTTAAATTTAAAAATGTATCTATAACTATCTGGAAACTATGGAAAGACAAGAAATTCTTGTCTTTTATCGGTGGGAAATGGAATGGGAGTCGCCACCTAGTATTTTGGTCACTAGGAACCCTAATTGGTCTCAGAGATCGGGTACGGGGACTGATTGCATAAATGGAAGGTATTAACAACCCAAATACGCCTTACCTAAGGTACGCTGCATTGTTTGATAAAAAGCTAAGGTGTTATCATATTTCAATTGTTGGTCTATTTACGGTTCAAGAAAAGTCATCCTCAATAAGGAGGTCCTTATCTTATCGGGTAAAATCGTAACCGTTCTAACGTCTATATAAAAACTATATTTTTAATATCAGGAATACGTTTTACGTATAAATTCATAATCCCCAATACTAAAAGAAGAAAAAATGATTTTTTTAGATTTTTTGAAATATTGGCATAGTTCTCATGGTTCTAACAAACATGTTGTTAAAGCCAAAATGCATGCTAATACATATATTTTTTTTGAAATTTCTTTTGTTGTATGAAAAAATATGATGTGATGATTTTTTCTTTATTTTGGAGAGACTAGGCCGTATGTATTAAAACAAAAACATTTTTTTTATATATATATATTTTTGATGTCTTGACGATAATCAAGTATTTTAATACTGGATTTGTATCTTTACGGTATAAAAATACAAACCAATATTAAGCCATTTTGATAAAAATATGCGAAAAATCAACAATAGTTTTTAAGGATTTTTTCAGAATTTTTGAAAGCAAAACATTTTTTTATTTTTTAAATTTTTTTGATGTTTTGAAAGAAAACCAGGTATTTTAATATTGGATTTGTATCTTTGCGGTATAAAAATACAAACCAATATTAAGCAATTTTGATAAAAATATGTAGGAAAATCAATAATATTTTTCAAGGATTTTTCAAAAAAAAATTTTTTTGGATATATATCTATATATATAAATAATATTAAAATATTATAATAAATAATATAAATATTAGGTGGGCTGGGCTGGGCCGACCCAACTAACTGGGCTGGACTCAGCCCCAAAAGGGTTGGGCCGATCTTGGCCCAGCTGTTCACTCTGCTTCTTTGATTCTGGGCCAGACCCGGCCCAGACATGAAGGCTAGGCCAGAATTAGCCTGGCCGAGAAAAAAAGGGAGCCCAACAGTGCTTGGCCAGCACCAGCCTGGCCCAACATCCAAAATCCAACCGGGGGGGATTATTTCCCCCCTCCCATCCTCCTGCATGTAGAACGAATGTTCTACATGCAGGGGAAACGCATAAAAGAAAAATAAATGCAGGGGGGAAGAAGAGCTTACCTGGCGCGGAGGAGGCGGTGTCTTGCTGGTCGGACTGCTTCGCTGGTGGTGCTGTGGTGGAGGCCGGTGGCGGTGTCGTGGTTCACGGACGACGACTCCCAGCAGCAATGCTACTGTTTCAAGTGGCGGAGGGAGAGGTTATTGCTCTTCCCTTCTCCTCCATGTGCCTTCCTCTTCTTTCGTTTTCGGTGGTTTCCCTTTATCCTCCCGGTTTGTTTTCAAGTTTCCTCCCCGTTTCAAGCTTTTCCTCCCTCTCAGTTTGGGTTTGCTAGTGGTTCTTTCTCTCCTTTTTCAGTTCGTTTGTTTTATTTCTCTGCATTTTTTTTTCCTTCCTTCGGTTCGTTCCCCCCCTCTCTTTCCGGTGTTGGATGGTATTTATAGGGCAAAGGGAGCGGGGGCCTCCCTATCGCCGCCCTATCGCTGTGCATGGGGAGCGGCCACTTCCTGCCTTACCGCAACGCCAGACGAGGTGGCCAATGGGTGTAGCTGGCAGGGTGCGACTCTCGGGGTCTCATCAATGAAGGGGTATTGGGCTTCGGGTTTTGACAAAAGCATGCGGAGAGAGAGAGGCATGAAGGATTAAAGAACAAACAAAAGCTTATTTCTTCCCCTGTTGCGTGTCCAGGGGAAGAAGAAGGAGGAACAATGTCGCTCAAAACGACACTATTCTGTTCTCTCTTTGTTTTTTTTTTTTCAACATGAAACGACGTCGTTTTGGACAAAACGCGTCGTTTCATTTACTTATGGCGCCAACACGTCAATCTTCCAAATCAGTCCTTAATTATTTCAATTGCATCTCTGACAACTTCAATCTCCGCCCTTATAGTTGGCCGCCTTTCCAATTTGATCCTTGGTTTCGGATTTCCTCAATTAAGTCCCTAATTGGCCATTAAACTTAAATATTTATGCAATTAAGCCCCTGATTTGACCAAATCAACTCTTAAAAATTATAATCTAACCCCGGAACTTTAATTTCTTCCAATTAAAGCCTAAATTGACTTAAAAATCTATTTTTCTTGCAATCAAACCCTCTATAAATTCAATTAAACCTTCAATAAAATCCAATTAAGTCTATTATGGAATGTTATTATGTATATATATATTTATCTTGTATTTACCATATATAGATTCTGATCATGTGTAGTATACTACATGGTTAGTATCATGTACAACCCTACATCTATATATATATATATATATATATATATATATATATATATATATATATATATATATATATATATATACGGGAGTGTTGCATACATTTAACACAGCCTCCATAATATTCTCCAATTCTCCTTCTCCCTTAACTTCAACTTGGTATCAGAGATTATACTCAAAAGAGTTTCCATCGGTGCCTTCCTCTTCTTCTCATGGATTCTACTACAACACAATCTTCTTCTCCTCTTACAGCAAACATGCCAGCTGCAGCATCCTCTGTTCTCCCTGCTAATTCTTCACATATGCAACCTGCGTCAGGTTTTTCAACGGCTCCTCCACCTGGATTTTTTGCTTCTGCACTTCCTTCTCTTGGATGCAGCTTTCCTCTAACAATGGCAGCAATACCTTCCTCTGCACCGATTGTTTCGGTACTGCCTGGACTCCCCTCTACAGCGTCAATTATTCCCAACACACATCTTCATGGTGCTGCCGTAGTCCCTCTCTCAAATACTCATCAGGTTATCTCCTTGAAACTGACCACCAATAACTATTTATACTGGAGAATGCAAATAAAACCATATTTGTTGGGTCAAGGTGTGTATGCTTTTGTGGATGGATCCTATCCTTGTCTTGCACTTTACGTTACTGCCACCGATACAGCAGCCCCTGGAATAAATCCATTCTTTCTCTCATGGAAGCAGCAAGACCAATTAATTATGAGTGCGTTCCTCTCTTCTTTATCTACTGAAATTCTACATCTTGTGGTTGACTGTGACACATCTCATAGCATATGGCAGACACTTGAAAAATCCTTTGCTTCACCGTCACATTCAAGGATTATGCAGTTACATGGTTCCTTTCAGGACTTGCGTCAGGGAGATGATTCAATTAGCACTTATCTCCAGCGAGCTAAGGTCCTCTTTGATGAGTTGGCTGCTGCTGGTTGGCCTCTCTCCTTAGAGCATTTTAATCTTTATGTATTTCGGGGCTTGCGCAATGATTTCAAAGACTTAGTGACCAGCTTATCTACACGGGCAGAACCTTTATCATACTCTGATCTTCACAGTTACCTGCTCACTCATGAATACCTGAATAAGAGCTCCCTTCAATCCACTATTGGTTCTCCTATGACAGCACCTCTGCTGCCCACACCTTCACATTCCACAGCTTCGGCATTCGCAGTTCAGCGTGGTGGTTTTGGTAATCCTTCTGTCCATTCCTATCGTGGGCGTGGGCGACACCGAGGTGGATGGAGAGGCCATCGTGGTGGTACCTATGGCACCTCTGCATCTGGTTGGCAACAGATGTCCCGTGAGTCTGGGACTGGTTGGCAGCAGCATTCCCGTGGAGTTTCTAACTCAAACCAAAATTTTTGAAATGTCAAATGTCAATTGTGTTATGGTTTTGGGCATTCTGCAAAATACTGTTCTCAATTTACCTCACAGCATTTGCAGGCTACTGCCAATTTGGCATTTCAGAATCCTCAGCTCTCCTCTGCAGGTTGGTTTCCTGATACGGGTGCTAATCAACATGTGACACCGGACCTCGCTAATATGACGAGTTCAGAGCCCTATCTTGGCAGTGATCAATTACATGTCGGTGATGGTAAGGGACTTGTTATATCACATATTGCTCAATCTAAACTCTATACTCCCAAACGCACTTTTACCCTATCAAATGTTCTGCATGTTCCACATATTAAAAAACCATTATTGTCTGTTCAGAAATTTTGCATTGAGAATAATGTATTTTTTGAATTTCATTCATCTGTGTTTTATGTTAAGGATCTAATAACCAAGGAGGTGCTCCTTTCCGGTCAGAGTAACGATGGTCTATATGTCTTATCCGAGTCTTCTGCAACGTCCGTACCTCAAGCTTTCCTATCAACGTCTGTGTCCTCCACTGCTGATGTTTGGCATCGTCGCCTTGGACATCCTAGCTCTCGTATTTTAGGGTCTCTAGTATCAAATAATAAAGTTGCATGTTCTTCTAGAGTTTTTAATTTTAATTGTTCATTTTGTCCGTTAGGAAAAGCATCGCGTCTGTCATTAGGCCTTACTGGTTATAAAACTTGTGCTTCTCTTGAGCTTGTTTTCAGTGATGTTTGGGGACCTTCTCCTATGTTCTCTACTGATGGTTATCGGTATTTTGTGATTTTTATGGATGCCTATACTAAGTATATCTGGTTTTTTCCTTTAGTTGCTAAGTCTGATGTGTTTAAAATTTTTCTTCAATTTCAATCCCTTGTTGAACGGCAATTTGCCACCAAAATTAAATATGTCCAAACAGATTGGGGTGGTGAATATAGGAAGTTAAACACATATTTTAAAACCATTGGCATTCATCACCGACTCATATGTCCTCATACATATGAACAAAATGGTACTGTTGAGCGTCATCATCGTCATATTGTTGAAACTGATCTTACACTTCTTGGTCAGTGTAAGGCTCCATTAAAATTTTGGAGTTATGCTTTTGAAACGGCTGTCTATCTCATAAATCGTATGCCTACTGCTGTTCTCAATGGTTGTACACCTTTTGAATGTTTGTTTAAATCTTCCCCTGATTACAGTTTTCTTCGTATTTTTGGGTGCTTATGTTTTCCTTTACTTCATCCTTATAATCGACATAAACTAGACTTTCGCTCTTCCCCGTGTGTGTTTCTTGGCTATAGTTCCTCTCATTTGGGTTATCGTTGCTTTGATTTATCATCATCTCGTATGTATATTGCACGGCATGTTAAATTTCATGAAAATACATTTTCTTTTGCATATTCTGAACAGACAACAACCTTATCTTCTCCATCTTTACAAACAGCCCTCCCCGTATTGACCGTTTTTCCTACTCCCATGCCTTCTCCATCTACCCCTTTTTTGCCACCTTCTCCAACACCTGATCATAGGGTTGTTGCCTCCTTTCCTTCACCTGGTCCTGTGAGTAACAATCCCTCTACTTCATCTCTATTTTACTCTGCTACTGATCACTCTCCAAGTATGGTTTTTGTTTCTCCAGGTACGATGATCCCATTGTCAGCAGCCACCTCTCTTATTGTGGCTTCCTCTCGACCTCCTGGCAGTCCCACATTGAGTCCTTCCTCTGGCTCTCCTCCAGGCTTGCGTCTGGTAGTTGATTTATCTAATTTTGATCTTCAGTAGGTTTCTCATAGTTCCTCAACTCTGCCAGCTGACTCCTCTCGCAGCCACCACATGACACTTCGTCCTCGCCTGCCCAAACAGGCGCATCTTAGTGTGTCTCAGTCCCCTCCTACCGTGAGCTCTACTTCTCCTGAACATGAACCTCTCACGTACAAAGACGCCTCTCAACATTCGGCATGGCAACAAGCTATGCAAGATGAGATTCAGGCTTTGCAATCAAATGGTACGTGGACTCTAGTTCCTTATTGTTCCTCTATGAATGTTGTTGGCAGTCGCTGGGTCTATAAAATCAAGCGGCGCGCGGATGGTAGTATTGACAGGTATAAAGCCCGTCTTGTGGCTAGAGGGTTCACTCAACAAGAAGGAATAGACTACCTTGAGACTTTCAGTCCAGTTGTTAAGCCTGCAACTGTGAGGTTAGTACTTACTATTGCTGTGACCCGTGGGTGGTTTATTCATCAGCTTGATGTTCACAATGCTTTCTTAAATGGGATTCTTCAAGAAGAGGTGTATATGGAGCAACCACCTGGTTTTTCTCATCCTACTCTATCATCTCATGTTTGTCACCTGCATAAATCTATCTATGGTTTAAAACAGGCTCCCTGGGCATGGTATACCAGACTCAGTGATTATCTCATTTCTCTTGGTTTTCGGGCCTCCACTGCTGACACCTCTCTGTTTATTTATTCTAATGGTCATGATCTCATTTACTTGCTTGTGTATGTGGATGACAATTTGCTTACTGGGAATAATTCAACTCTGATATGCCACTTGATCACCTTACTGAATTCTGAATTCAAAATCAGGGATTTAGGCTCTGTGCATTATTTCTTAGGGATTGAAGTCACCAAAACTGCCATGGGACTTATGCTCTCACAGCATAAATATACTATTGATATCATTCGGCGAGCCGGTATGGTTTCATGTAAAGCTGCCGACACGCCTGCTTCATCCTCGTCTAAGCTATTGTTGACCTCGGATACTATGTACTCTGATCCTACCCGTTACTAACAGATTGTTGGTGCTTTGCAGTATCTCACTTTTACTCGCCCAGATATATGTTATGCTGTAAATAAAGTCTGTCAGTTTATGCACTCGCCTACCGAAGGTCAATGGTCTCTTGTTAAAAGAATTGTCCGGTACCTTCAAGGCACGACATCTTATAGTCTACACATCACTCGGGGGTCCTCTCTTTCCTTACATGGTTTTACAGATGCTAATTGGGCTGGTAGTCTTGATGACAGAAAATCCACTAGTGGCTATTTGGTATATCTTGGCAGCACACCTATTTCTTGGAAGTCAGGAAAACAACGCACAGTGGCTCGTTCATTGACTGAAGTAGAATATAAGGCTCTTGCAGATGGTACTGTTGAAATTTTGTGGATTCGAGCTCTACTATCAGATCTCCATTTTTCCTCTGATCCTATGATTATCCTCTGGTGTGATAATTTAGGTGCTACCTACTTGTCTGTTAACCCTATATTTCATGCTCGCACTAAGCATGTTGAAGTCGATTATCACTTTGTTCATGATCGCGTTGCCAAAAAGGAAATTGCGGTTCGGTTCATCTCATAACAGGATCAACTTGCTGATGTACTTACCAAACCTCTTCCTCACGCGCCCTTCACTTATTTTCGATCCAAGCTTCATGTGGATTCTTCTCCTTCAACTTGAGGGGGCATATTATGGAATGTTATTATGTATATATATTTATCTTGTATTTACCATATATAGATTCTGATCATGTGTAGTATACTACATGGTTAGTATCATGTACAACCCTACATCTATATATATATTACATACGGGAGTGCTGCATACATTTAACACAGCCTCCATAATATTCTCCAATTCTCCTTCTCTCTTAACTTCAACTAAGTCGATAAACATCTAATTTTGGACTTTTCTCCTCAAATTTAAATTTTCATTTTCAACAAGACTCTTATCATTCAAGAATATACTATAAAATTTCAATCTTTGTATTTTTAACCTCCTTAACCAATTTTTCTAACCATTTTTCTGAGCGCTCCCGCCTCCTATTATTTTTTATAATTTCTTCCGGCTATATATTTATTTATTATTATTATTTATTATTATTATTATTATTATTTTTGTATGGGGACCCAAAAATGGGTTACAACAAAACTCATGAAAATTAAAATTATCATGAGTTGAGAGGATGTGTTAAAAAAAAAATAATTAAGGTAAATTTTTTTTTTATTTTTCAATTGATTAAAGGAAGAATCAAGAAATTGATAAAATCAAGTAATTAAGAAATTATTTTTATCATCTAATCAAAGGAGATAATCAAGTATTTTGTATAATTTATTTTATTCTATTTCACTATATATCTTATTATATAACTATATAAACTTTACATAAATTAAATGTAAAACACATAATTAAAACCTTTGCATTGGTCGTGCCTGTTCACAATGCTACTATGTTCTAGATTCTTTTTCCGCAAGTGGTGTTCTGTTTTTATTTTTCCTGAATGACTTGGATTTGGATGTTCTGGCATTCCCAAGTACTGATCGCTTTAGAACTCTAAACATCTGTAAGCTAGTTCTGATTTAACCATGAATACGTATCTTTTTTGTAAGAAAATATCAAGTATAAATGACGAAAACAAAATCCATATAAATGATAAACTCTTGCAGCATGTTAGTTTGACTCTATCTTTGTTTCTTTATCCTAGTAAACGAGGACTTCTGTAGTAATATTGGTCTACCAAATTGTTTCTGTATATGTTACTAAGTAATTTTCTATAACTTTGACTTTTTTTATTACATTGACAAAATCTTTTTTATTACATTAACAAAATCTTTGTTTTACCAATATCATAGAGCATATAAACTAGTTAATGTCTATTTCATCTTTTTACCTATGGCCATTTAAGATTTAAATTTCTCTATTATCCACTAAAAATGCTTAAGAATGTATGACTACACGGGGTTCCATAGAAAACACATCTGGCTTTTTAGTTGTATTTCCTTATTTTATACAATGATTAACATATACTAGAAGGTTTTGACATATTTCAATGTAGCAATGAATAATGAAATATCAAGATTTTTTACACTTTGATCTTAATGAATTTTTTACATTTTGGTCCTCAAAGTTTTTGAGGATTTTGTTTGTTTATTAGCATTTTTAAAAAAAAATCTGGTGGAACAAACACTGCTAAATTTTTTATTTTGATAAAATTTCATAACTTTTACATGTTATAATTACAAAATAGAATATATATAACTTGTTATTCCAATAACAACATCTAAAAAATTATTAAATCAAAAGTAAAGAGAAAAAAAACAAAATTCTGGAGACACATTAAAGCCTTGATTATAATATTATCATTATCATAAAAAAAAAAATCTATATAAAATGAATCTAATAATATAAAAAATCATTAATAATGACCCGAATATATATTATATTTATTATTCAAAGATGACACATGACTTATTTGTTTTTTTTTGCCAAGTTTGGCCTCATTATGTAATGAATCAAAATTTAAAGCTAGATAAAATTTATTCTAGAATATTCTGTTTTTTAAAATGAAACAAGTTATACGGGCTATTCTGGACTGAACGAAAAAACAACATAAGTGACGACCGTGTGTTCAATATGGGCAAATGGGGTCTTCAGGTCGGCTCCCATGAGCTAAAGTCTTGGCCAACCAGCTGTAAAATTAATTTGATGCGGATGCGGCCAGGGAAGAGGTGGCTATAGATAGCGTTCTAATTGAACATAAAATAATATAAGAAAAGGACTTTTTATTACTGGAACAAGAAGAGAGGGGTTTGAAGGAGACTTTTTAAGTCCTATTGTAGACATGTTTATGTTTTGAATTAAAAATATTGTATTTATACTTATGATTTGTTTTAAGTTTGGTAGTAAAATGGCCCTGAGTTATTTAATATATATTGTTTTTTAATTTTTAAGTTTCAAATACTTATGATTTGTCAATTAACTATATATCTATGTTAGTTCATAAGCATGTTATAATTAATGGATTGAGAACACTTCAATTTACTCATAAATAATTTATCATGTGCAAAGCCTAATCCATGTTATATTTAGCACACTTTTCTAAATGTTTTCCTGTTTGAGTGGTAAAATTCAATTGTGTCCTTACAAATTCATCAACATTCAACTTTTATCCTTAAATTCTTAATTTTCAAATATTACCCTTCAACTTCTCGAAAAGTTTCTGTGAATCTTCTAACCATTAAATGACAAACTTGTTTTCATTTGGATGTTTAGGATCTTTAAGTGTTTTCATTTGAAAAATAGAAAGTTAGAAGAAATATAGGGATAATTAATATTAGGAATTATTAAACTATATAGGGGTAGTACTTAGGAGTGCAGCTACTTCATGAAGCACTAATTTATTGAATCCTTCGATATCGAACGACTTACTTTAGAACTGATCCCTTGATTGGCTGTTTCATGGCCTTGCCCAAATGGGATTATTTATCAACTGTAGCCTCTCCCTCCCTCTCCAAAAAAAAGAAAAAAACACTGAAATTGTATATCTCCAGGAGATTCGAAGATGGCAGGGAATTTAGTGAAGGAGGATTCCAGTTCGGTTCAGGATCTTCAAGATCCGAGAATCACCTGTAAGTCAAATAATTGTGGTTATATCTACTAGTTTTCATTTTATAAACCATTTAATTAATCTTGCTACAAATTACATAGGAAAAGAAATGAACATGAGTTCTGAATGAGGGAAAGAAAAGGAAAGAAAATCACCACAAAGGAGTAATATTTGGCTGTCTACTTACCTTCTTTTTCTCACGGTAATCTCTGTCGATATCCTGTTTGGGTTTCTTCCCAGCTCTAGACGATGATGGTTGAACAGAACCTCGGCGCCGCTTATGACCAGAGCCTGCGTGTTTGAACGTGTATGCATGAGCTGCTTTGGGGGCAGGCATCCATGAACACTATTACAGTTAACTTCTTTCCTTCTTTTTCAATTGTATTCCTGATTTAATCCCTAACTAAGGTTATCTGTATAAATTGTTTTCCTGTAAAAATGGTTCACTAACCTTGTTTTTAGTATCTGTTTGACTTGCAATTATAATTGAAAAAATGCTAATAAACCAATTACAATGATATTATAAGTAGCTTAGGTCACCAATATAAATCAAAACGGTCATACAACAAATACATCGTACTAGTACTGAAAACATGTTTTACTAGAGAGAAATATAATAAAGTGACAGCATATAATATTGGGGACCACACTCCATTTCATATTTTACTGAAGAAACAATTGCAATTTAACATTGGATGCTAGAGGAGTAATAAGGAAATTGAATCGGAATTTTGTTAGTCATTTATGGTTTTGATGATAACCAAATATGTAATTAATAATGTCTAAATACATGTTTATGTTTATGTTTTACATTGATGATTTAAATATCAAACAAGCATAAAAGATCGAGTTTATGACTTTATATGTTTGTATTGATATGCTGGAAGAATGGTATAGGTAAGTTATGTTTTGACTTGACTAATGATTTTATATAGATGAGTGAATTTTGTGACTGTTGAAATATTGCTTGGTGTTACTAATGTTATCTTGTGCAAGGAACTTAAGATATGCACAAAGTTTTAGAAATGAAGCAATCAAATGAAGTTTCTTTAAAGAATTATTAAAGATGATTGGAAAAATTACCCCTGGCATTTTATAGGCTGGTTAAAGTCACACTTGCCTATCGAGTTTTGAAAAATTACGCATGAATACAAATTTTTAAATTAAACAAAAAACCAAGCTACCCTTACATGTTATACATTAGAAAGTGAAACAAAAAACAAATTAAAATTTCATCTTCTCCAAACATGATTTCTCTATTCAAAAACCCTAAAAAAATCTCAAATTAAATTAAGCTTGGAAAGAGCCCTCAAGTTTTCGATCATCTCTTTGAATCTCCATAAACCTCAAGTTGAATTTATTAATCTCAAATTAATATCCTCTCTAGGTGTATATACGCCCTACAAATCCAATATCAATCAGTTTACCATTATCCACCTATTATTGCAAAATCAATCGGGCTTCCTCCCTTTTCATTCGGACCTGGATCAAGGTATTATCTAATTGAATCAAGGGAATTAGGCAATTCAAGGCCTTTGTTCGGGTTCAAAGAGCTAGTCGAGGGAACAAATTGTTTTTACTCCCACAATCTTTTAGGAGAAGATGGATTTGGTTTTGGATTTGGATTTTTTTTTCAAGGCTAAAAAGTACTTGGATTTATTATTGAGGGAGGTGAAGGTGTGCTGGTGTACTTTAAAATAAAATTTTCTTTTACAATGGCATTATTAAGGTCATAATAGTACTTTAAAAGTGAAACAACAATGGCAACGAATATTGTTTTCGATTTCTTAGTGTTAGTGTTGTTCCATCAAGAGAAGGAAACCTCGGTGGATGGGCTATGAGATAGGTTTGAGTAAGAATTTAGTAGTTTATGGATTGGAAATGAGATTGGAAATAATCTTTCAGCACCATTAACAAAAATGGTGATGGTTTTTAAACTTTTAGAGTGGATGAGTTGAGGTTTTTAAAGAAAGAACTGGGAAGAGATAAAATGGTGTTGATTTTTGTTTCTTGATGAGAGTGGTTCTTGATGAATATCGAACTTTTGTTGGTAATTTTAAGCAAATAATAAGGACAAGTTCTTAATGAGACAACCACTGACAAATCGAGTGGTTCTTTTATAGATCAGAAGGCCAATGGATGTGTGGGTTGTGGTTGTTCACTATGTATTGCAGAGTTATTACTATTAACAATAGTGGTTGATGGATTTAGGGGAAGATAAACAATAACATTAGTCTTGTAAGGACTTGTTTAGTTGTGAGGAATAAAAAAAAAAAGGGAAGTAATGGCTATGTTTGGTGTTACAGGGAAAAGATGGGTGGAAGAAGAATACCAGAGTTTTTTATCCAATGGCAAATTTATAATATTTATTATAAAAGCTTTTTATCAATAAATGAAAAAAAAAAAAAACTTGTAGATAATCAGATAATTTTTGTTGACTTTGTTAAGGCATGCTAGGTATAAGATTTAAATTGTAAAGCAAAGCTTAGGTTACAAAGTGTAATTTTTCAAAACTTGATAGGCAAGTGCACTTTCAACCAAACTATAAGATGTTTGGGGTAATTTTTTTTTCTAAATATTATGATTTGGTTGATCTTTTGTTGTTAGATATCTTTTAATGATAAAATATACTTGATATATGTTCTGTAGTATTATATTTATATTGTCATTGCATATAGAATATATTAAATGAGAGGAGATATATATGTTGTCATGAATTGAATTTTTTGCTTATATGAATTCATGTGTAAGTTGATGTGATTAACGATTTGCATCAATTTTCATTAACTTGATTATATGATTTTTTATGTTTTTGTTCATTTTATTACACTAAAAGTTCATTGTCATTTTCCAATTAAGTTAAGTAGTACTTCTAAGGAGTTGTACATAACTTATTTTACATTTAAAAATTAACTTGTCTTAAACTAAAAATATAACTTGTATTATAATAATAAAAAAATCATTTGTCTTAAACTCAAAAATTAACTTTTTCTTTTATCTTATATGTTTAAAGATTACAATATCATACTTGGATCATTATGTTTTTAAATGATGTAATAATCATATGTTTATTTGAATGCATATGTGATATGCTTGTATGAAACATGCATTAATGCTTAAGTTAAATGTTGATTAAATACAAGGTCAAGGCATCCATAAAAGTTATAGTAAGTAGCTTTACTTAATGAAAATGAAAACACATTACTTGCATTTGTATGTTGTATAAGCTTTGTGAAAATTAGATTCATTTAAGGAAATCATCAGATAAGCAAGGAATGGGCGTATGAAGTTCAAGAACATGAAACTTGATGCAGTAATGGTTTTTTATTTTGATGATCAATATCTTGTACTGAAGTTTATCAAATAATATTTGATTTATTTATAAATTTGTTCCCACACCTACAAAACCTAAATAAACCTAAAAGTATATAAGAAAACCAAGAAAAGATCAAAACACACAAAACAAGATAAATTACCCCAACTAAATTGGTCTAAGGTTTTGGGAAATGACTTGCCATTTCTCAAAATAGTTTGATCATTGTTGTAAAAACAATTTAGTTGATTCCTAAAATTTTCAAAACTTTTCTAGTAACTTTAAAATGGTCTAACCAATTCCAACAATGATCTATTTGATTTTTCTAATGGTAGAAATATTTTGAAAAATTATACCTAATGTCTAGTTTGATTTTTAGCTATATAAACATTCCTCACTTTAGCAAAATGTTCAAGAACATCCAAGGTAAAATTTTAATCTTATTCTAACTCTTAAACAACCTCGAATAACCTTAGATTTACTCTTGTTTAATCAAAAAACAAGGTTAAAGTGTTACTAGCAAAAATTTTTCATATGTTTCATTTGTATTTCATTCAACTTTATTAAGAGAATAATATTGTGAAAAGTGTAAATGATACATAAAATACTTGAAAAAAACCTTTTAAAGGGTATTTAAATGGTTTGATACTTGTCCATTTATAAGTAGTGGTGAGGAAGGGCAAGTTAATCATGTATCAATCAAAAAGATAAGATAGTAGGTTTGATTTTCAGCCAGTATAAAAGATTAAGTTAAATCATTGGAAAAGGTTTCAAAACTTTAACCTATGAAAAAGATAATGTATAAGGATTGGTCTTAACCATAAAGTACAACGCATGAGTTTTAGTGAAACTTTTGAATGGTGGTTAAAAAATATGAGTGTTTGATTTTTCATGAAATTTAATTTAAATAGAGTTTCTTTTTTATATTTTTATATATATATTTTATGATGAATTTTATAGAGATTTTGGTTTGTTATAATCTGATTGTGAGCTAAATACTCCCATGTAGCTTTTCCATGAAATTCTTGAATTTTTTATTTAAATTATAATTAAAATATTTATTAATCTTTATTAAGTGTGCCTTATTGTATTCAATTCTTTTGAATGATTATCCTAGTGTTTATTTCCTTCATCATCTTTTATACTATGTAAAAGGAAACCAAAGATATCATAAAAAAGATTATACACATAGAGTTTTTCATCAATTAAAGGTTGGGTGCCAAATTCAAAAGGTTTCTTCATGGCTAACAAGGGTTACAGTTTTTAACTACAAAAATTGCTTTAACATTTTTGTGTTACTTATCCTCTTCACCGCTCAGTCATTCTCTTGTCGGCTCTGATACTCTTTTGTTCAACAAAAATCAGTACTTCATTAAAAAAAGAAAATAACATTAAAAAAGTTACAGTCTTTTGTTTCTTTTTTTACAAAGAAGAAAATCTCAAAAAAAAAAAAAAAAACCCCTTAAAAAGAGTACAAAATAGAATCACATGAAACCCAGGCCTAAAGAACTTAGCTTGAGCTGAAACAGTGAGAGAAATCAAAGATTATTCAACAGATCGGATGCTTAAAACATTTCCTTATTATATATTCATCCATCCAACTAGATCTAACCATGCATCTATATATATTTAGCCAAAAAAGAAAATGAGAACATATATCATTCAACTCCAAGCGATTTTAAACAGGTGAAGTCTCAAAATCATGAAAGATTCAATGGTTATTTTTATTTTATTATTTTATAATATAGTCTTATAATATAGTCCCGAAATTATGAAATATTAAATGGTTTATAAAATCAAAACTACTAAATATAACCACAGTTATTTGACTTACCGGTGATACTTGCATCTTGAAGATCCTGAACCGAACTGGAATCCTCCTTCCCCAAATTCCCTGCCATCTTCAAACTTTGAAGATATATAATTTCCGTGTTTTTTTCTTTTTTGGGAGAGGGAGGCAGAGAAACGATTGATAAATAATCCCATTTGCCCAAGGCGATGAAACGATTGATCAATGGACTTCGAAAGTAATTGAACTAAAAACGTTCGATATCGGAAGATTCAAACAGGAAATACAAATTTGGACGGATGGACCCACTTTTAAGTAAAATTAATGGTGTCCACACATATATAGTTCTTCATAAAGTAGCGAGACCATTAGATGAGGGTAAACTATAGCTGTACTCCCACCCCCCACAACATAGTTTAATAATTCCTAATATTATCCCTATACTTCTTATAGCTTTCTAATTCCCCCCTTAATAAATAACAAAAAGCTTGCTCTTGACTTCCTTTTTATTTTTCGTACTTTTCTCTGATCCCCCTCGATTCCTCATATATGAAAACAAGTTTGTCATTTAATGGTTAGAAGATTCACGGAAACTTTTCGAGAAGTTGAAGGGTAATATTTGAAAATTAAGAATTTAAGGATAAAAGTTGAATGTTGATGAATTTGTAAGGACAAAATTGAATTTTACCACTCGAACAGGAAAACATTTAGAAAAGTGTGCTAAATATAACATGGATTATGCTTTGCACATGATAAATTATTTATGAGTAAATTAAAGTGTTCTCAATCCATTAATTATAACATGCTTATGAAGTAACTTAGATATATAGTTAAAATTAAAAATAACTTGGAATTCAGAAGGAAAAAAAACTATTACATTATTAAAACTTAAAAATTAAAAACAATATTTATTAAATAACTCAGGGCCATTTTACTACCAATCTTAAAAACAAATCATAAATATAAATTACAATTTTTTTTTAATTGAAAACATAAACATGTCTGCAATAGGACTTAGAGAGTCTCCTTGAAACCCCTCTCTTCTTGTTCCAGTAATAAAAGGTCATTTTCTTATATTATTTTATGTTCAATTAGAATGCTATCTATAGCCACCTCTTCCCTGGCCGCATTCGCATCAAATTAATTTTACAGCTAGTTGGCCACGGTTTTGGCTCATTGGAGCCCACCTGTATATCAGAATGAAGATCAACATTGTTATAACCTATTTTAGATCCCCACATAAAAATAAAAATAAATAATAATTACAAAAAAAAAATATAAAAAAAATAATAATAAATAAATATATAGCCGGAAGAAATTAGAAAAAATAATAGGAGGTGGGAGTGCTCAAAAAATGGTCAGAAAAATTGATTAAGGAAGTTAAAAATACAAAGATTGAAATTTTAACAGTATATTTTTCAATGATGAGAGTCTTGTTGGAAAAGAAAATTTAAATTTGAGGACAAAAGTCCAAAATTGGATGTTTATGGATTTAATTGGATTTTATTGAAGGTTTAATTGAATTTATAAAGGGTTTGATTGCAAGAAAAATAGATTTTTAAGTAAATTTGGGCTTTAATTGGAAGAAATTAAAGTTCTAAGGTCAAATTATAATTTTTAAGAGTTGATTTGGTCAAATCAGGGGCTTAATTGCATAAAATATTGAAGTTTAATGGCCAATTAGGGACTTAATTGAGGAAATCCGAAACCAAGGATCAAATTGGAAAAGGTGCGTAAATATATGGGCTGTAATTAACAAAATTAGGGGCCAAATTGAAGAAATTGAAAGTTTATTGATCAATTAAGGGTCAAATTGCATAAATTAGAGACCAAGGACCAAAGTGAAAAAGGTGGCCAACTATAGAGGCGGCGATTGAAGTTGCCAGGGATGCAATTGAATTAATTCTTAAAATCAAAATTACATTTGAGGACTTAATAGAACAAAAGGATAAATTGAGGGCTGATTTGAAAATTGACGCGTTTTGGCACCTTGTTTCATTTAAATGAAATGACGCGTTTTGTCCTAAACAACACCGTTTCATGTTTTTTTTAAAAAAAAGACTAGAACGGTGTCGTTTTTAATGACACTATTCTTCTTTCTTCTTTCCCTGGATGTGCAGCATGGGAAGAAAGAAACTTTTTTTTTCTTCTTTAATTTTACTGCCTCTCTCTCTCCCCACGTGCTATGCCACATACCCAAAGCTCGACGCCCCCTCATAATGAGAAAGCCATAGGACGTGCCCTGCAAACCGTGCTCGTTGGTCACCCCGCCCGACGCCGTGGCAGGGCAGCAAAGCCCTCCTCCCCATGCGCTGCAATAGGGTGGTGATAGGGATGCCCCCGCTCCCCTTTGCCTTATAAATACCGCACTTAATGCCAATTGTTCGAGAGGAAGGAAGGGGCCGAAAAGAGAGGAACGAAATAGAGAGAGAAAGGAAAGATTAAGGGAAGCTTGAAACCAAGGAGGGAAATTTTAAAAACAAAAACAAAACCAAGAGGACAAAGGGAAAACTACTAGTTAACGAAATAGAGAAAGAAAAAATAAAAAAATTAAAGGAGAGGGGAAGAGGAAGAATCTCTCTCTTCGCTGCTTGGAGCCGCCATCCGTGAGCCACGACACCGCCACCGGCCTCCATCACAGCACCACCAGCAAAGCAGCCAGACCCGCAGGACACCACCTTCTCCGTACCAGGTACACTTTTGTTCCCCCTCACTTCTTTTGTTGTATGCGCTTCCTCCTGCATGCAGAACGAATGTTCTGCATGCAAGAGGTGGGAGGGGGGAAATAATTCCCCCCTCCCGTGGGTTTTCCAGTGCTGGGCCAGGCCGGTTCTGGCCCAGCACTGATGGGTTCCTTTCATTGGGCCAGGCTGGTTTTGCCCCAGTTCTGATGTGTTTGTGGGCCAGACTGATTTTAGTCCAGCCCTGCTGTCTGTGCCGGGTCTGGCCCAAATGAAAATATGAGATTTTGTTGGGCCGAACTCGTCCCAATCTCTTTTGGGCTGAGATCGGCCCAACCTTTTTGGGGCTGAGTCCAGCTCAGTTAGTTGAGCCCACTCAGCCCAGCCCACTTAATATTATATATTATAATGTTTTTATATTATTTATATATATATATAGGTATATATCCAAAAATAAAAAATAAAAAAAACATTCTGAAAAATCTTTGAAAATTTTGTTGATTTTCCTGCATATTTTTATGAAAATTATTTAATACAGGTTTGTATTTTTTATACCGTAAAGATACAAATCCAGTATTAAAATACCCGGTTTTCATCAAGATATATATAAAAAAAATATTTTGTTTTCATGCATACGGCCTAGTCTCTCAAAAATAAAGAAAAAAAAATCATCACATCATATTTTCATACAACAAAGGAAATTTCAAAAAACTATATGTATTAGCACGCATTTTAGCTTTAACAACAAGTTTGTAAGAGCCATGAGAACAAGGCCAATATTTTAAAAATTCTAAAAAAATCTTCTTGTCTTCTTTTAGTATTTGAGATTACGAATTTATACGTATAACATATTCCTGATATTAAAAATATAGTTTTATATATATATAGAAGTTAGAACGATTATGATTTTACCCGATAAAATAAGAACCTCTTTATTAAGGAGGACTTTTCTTGAACCATAAACAGACCAACAATTAAAATAGGATAACACCTTAGCTTTTTCATCAGACAATCAAACAATGCAGCTTACCTTAGGTAAGACGTATTTGGGGTGCTAATACCTTCCCTTTATGCAATCAATCCTCGTACCCGATTTTTGAGACCAGTTAGGGTTCCTAGTGACCAAAATAATAAGTTGCGACTCCCATTATATTTTTCCACCGATAAAAAACAAGAATTTCTTGTCTCCCCATATTTTCCAAATAGATATTTACATTTTAGATTTAAATTGGAACAATTTTCACTGCGACGCCGCACACGTGCAACAAACATTATTAGAATGAAGATCAGGTCTTTCATGTTTGAACTCCCTTATATTCAGCAATTTATCCATGTTCAAACTCCCTTGTATTCAGCAACAGCTAAACTTATCTTTCCTTGTATTTAGGCGTTAATTAGTTTCTCTTAAATCTATATGTACAACTTGATTGATTAATAAATAAAAAAGAACAACATTGTAGAAAATTATTTCGTCTGTCATGGTATTAGAGCTGCTTAATTCTATTCTTCATTAGTTTCTTCTTTCTTCTGTAACAAACCATCGACCTTCTTGTTCAAAACATAACATGACCACACAAATCGACTCAGCAACTACTTTCGCTTCTTCTAGCCTTCCTCGCCAAGAGGTTCCTCTTATTACAATAAATACCATTGCACAAACACCTCTCAAACTCACATCCACAAACTACCTTTCTTGGAAACTTCAGTTTGAAACTTTATTCATTGGATATGATCTCATTGGATACATCGATGGATCAACACCCTGCCCTCCCAACATCATTACTACAAACAACATCACAATAACAAATCCCTCTCATAAACTTTGGATTCGTTAGGATAAGCTTCTACTTAATGCCTTGATTGGATCTATTTATCCTACCATTGTTCCTTTTATTGCTTGTGCAGAGACTACTCAAGAAGCATGAAATATACTTGCCAGCACGTACGCTAAACGTTCACGTGGCCGTATCAAACAAGTTAAAAACCAGCTAAAAAATCCATCCAAAGGATCTCGAACTATTATTGAATTTATTCACTCTGTCAAAGCTAGTGCTGATGAACTGGCTATATTAGGTGCACCTATGGATCCAGAAGACCTCACTGATAAAATTCTGGATGGTCTCAATGATGACTATAAAGAACTTGTTCGTGCAGTTCAAGCATGTGACACTTCTATTTCATTTTATGAACTGCATGAAAAGCTTCTTTCTTTTAAAGCCATGTCCTCCTCCCATACAACACCCCTTCCCATTACACCCAATCCTACACAAAAGACTTCTCATTCATGGCATGGCACTCACCCACCCTTCACTTTTTGCCCTCCTTATTCATCCCCTGCCAATTCCTAATATTAGCGTTCTTCCCCTCCCACCACTTTCAGGCCTCCCTTCACCTCAAACACTCACCCTGCCTATCATCCTACCCGCCCTCCCCTGCGACAATATCAAGGCTTCTACCAAATATATGGCATTTAGGGTCACACATCCAAACGTTTCCCTTCATTTCAGCTAATACTGATTAATGCCTCCAATAATGAGCCTTTAACAGCACACAACTCAGCTTCCTCTTGGCAGCCACGTGTAAACTTTATTGCCAACAACTCATCCACCTCTCCTACATGGTTACTTGACAGTGGTGCCTCTCACCATGTGACAGCAGATTTGGATAATTTATCTTTCCACTCTCCTTACAGTGGATCCGATGATGTTATAATAGGCTATGGTACCAATCTTCCAATTACACACACCGGTTCTTCAGATCTATCCTCTCTTACATCATCCTTTACATTGTCTAATTTTCTATGTGTGCCCACTATGAAAAGAAACTTGATTTCTGTTTATCAGTTTTGTATCACTAACAATGTTTCTGTCGAGTTCTTACCATCCTTGCTCTTTGTGAAGGATCTTCAAACGGGGACAATTCTCTTTCAAGGCAGTATTAAGGATGGAGTGTATGAATGGCCGGCTTTCAAACCACAGTATCCACCACTTCTAGCCTTCTCTACCACTAAAATCACATGCATAACTTGGCATAGTCGCTTAGGACATCCAACATTTCCTATTTTAAAACACATTCTCACTAGTTCTCATTTAGAATCGTCTTCATCTATCACTTCTGATTTCTCATGTAATGCATGCCTTTGCAATAAAAGTCATAAGTTACCATTCTCTATTTCCTCACTTATATCCACACATCCTTTGGAAATTGTTTTCTCCGATGTGTGGACTTCTCCAATTCTATCTTCTGATGGTTTCAAATACTATATTGTATTTGTTGATCACTTTACCAAATATGTTTGGTTTTATCCCCTTAAACACAAATCTGATGTTCATGAAGTTTTTACTCGTTATAAAGCCATTGTTGATAATTACTTTTAGCACTGCATTATCACTCTCTACACTGATAATAGGAGAGAGTATCTAGGCCTCAGAAATTTTCTTTCTACAGCTAGGATCACTCATATGACCACACTATCTCATACCCCTGAGCTAAATGGATATTCTGAACCCAGGCATCGTCACATTATTAAGACTGGTCTCACGCTACTTTCACATGCATCCCTTCCATTAACATTCTAGAATCATGCTTTTAGTACTGCTGTTTACCTCATTAATAGGATGCCTACCCCAACTATGAATCTCTTTAGTCCATTTGAATTAATTTTCTAAACAGCACCCAATTATTCCAGGTTAAAAAGTTTTGGCTACTTATGCTATCCATGGATTTGTCCATATTCATCCCACAAATTAGAGCCTAAATCCAAACCCTGTGTCTTTATTAGCTACTCGTTATCTCAACATGCATATCTTTATTTTGAACCGTCAACTTCCAAAACTTTTGTCTCTCATCATGTGAAGTTTGTAGAGTCTATTTTTCCTTATACTAATCTCCATAGCAGGCTTTCATGTCCCACTTCCACTACAGAAGTGTCATGGTTGCCACCAGTTCTTACAGTTTATGGTCCCCTTCCATCCTAGCTGTATTCTTACACTCTAGTCGTACCTGCACCAAAATTGCCTATTGCTGCTGCTACCTCATTACCAACTTTATCAGCTGCATCTCCAACACCCTCCTCCCCTGTTTCACACCCAGCCTCCCCACCACCTCCTCACCATTCCATGACTACCTGTGCCAAAAATAATATCCTCAAACCGATTCAAAAACTAAACCTTCACACACAGTTAATTTCTTACCCAAATTCAAAACCCTCAACTGTTGCTCAGGCTCTCAAAGATTCCAACTAGAGAAGTGTTATGTCAGACAAATACAATGCCTTTGTTCGCAATGGAACATGGGAACTTGTCTCTCTAACTCATGTTAACACCCTTGTAGGCTGTAAGTGGATATTTTGCATCAAGCACAATCCTGATGGCTTTGTTGACAAGTTCAAAGCACGCCTTGTAGCCAAAGGCTTTCATCAAAGATCGAGTATGGATTATCTGGAGACCTTCAGTCCAATAATTAAGCCAACCACTATTCACCTGGTGCTCAGTATTGTAGTTTCCAATGGTTGGTCTCTTCACCAATTAGATATCAACAATGCATTCCTCCAATGTACCTTAGCAGAAACAATATACTTGGCTCAGCCACCTGGCTTCATTAACTCTGATAATTCAACCCATGTGTGTAAACTTCATAAGGCTATCTACAGCCTTAAACAAGCTCCAAGGGCTTGGTATCAGGAGTTGTGTAAATTTCTCATGGATTATGGTTTTAAAAATTCACATTCTGATACTTCTCTATTCATTTTGCAACTTGGCACCAAACTGCTATATCTTTCAATGTATATAGATGATATTATACTAACGGGTAATAATGCAGACCTTGTATCACAGTTTGTTGCTTGTCTAGGTAAAAGGTTTTCCCTCAAAGATCTTGGCAATCTTTCCTACTTCCTCGGTGTAGAAGTTATTCCTCAACGTCAAGGCATTCTTCTTTCCCAACGTTGATATATCAAGGAGCTGCTTAATAAAACACATATGGAAATGTCTAAACCTATTCTTACTCCACTGCCCACCGACTCATCTTCACTTACATTATCCTCAGGATCGCTTCTCTCAGACCCCACTAAGTACAGAACAATTGAAGGCAACCTTTAATACTTTTCTCTCACTCGTCCAGATATTTCTTTTGCTATAAACAAAATGTCCCAGTTCATGCATGCCCCAACTGATGAGCACTAGAATTGTGTTAAAAGAATTTTGCGTTATCTATGTGGCACACCAAATGAAGGACTTCTTCTCAAACGCAACTCTCCACTTTCCTTGCATGCTTTCTCTGACTCACTTCACGCCTTCTCGGATGTTGACTGGGTAGGAAACAAAGATGACTACACTTCTACTAGTGTCAACCTTCTACTAGTGGCCTATCTTGAAGGGGCATATCATAATGAAGATCGACATTATCAGATGAAAATTAGGTCTTTCATGTTTGAACTCCTTTATATTCAGCAACTTATCCATGTTCAAACTCCCTTTTATTCAGCAACAACTAAACTTATATTTCCTTGTATTTAGGCGTTAATTAGTTTCTTTTAAACCTATATGTACAGCTTGATTGATTAATAAATAAAAAAGAACGACCCCATTTGCCCAAAACCGGAACACAAGGTCGTCAATTATGTTTTGCTGCATCCCGAATAGCTAGTATAACTTGTTTCGTTTGAAAAACAGAATAGTTCAGTATAAATTTTATCTCATTTTGAATCTTTTTTCACTCTATCACTCTATGATGAGGCTAAATTTATCATTAAAAACAAGTAAGCTACCTGTTACCTCGAAGTAGCAAATGTGATATATTTAATTACTATTAATGATCTTTCTTGATAACGTTAGATTTATTTTATTGAGATTTTTTTAATAATATTAACAATGTTATAATTAAAACTTCAGTGTATCTCTTAAGTTCTCTCTCTCCTCTCTCATCTTTATTTTATTTAATAATTCTTTAGAATTTTTTTTTTTTGGAATAACAACAAGATATAAATATTATATTTTTTAATTGTAGCATGTAGAAATTATGATATATATATATAATATATATATATATATATATATATATATAAATTTAACTTCGCTGATCCGCCAGTTTTTTTTTTTTTTTAAATACTAATAAACAAAAATTTCCTTTTGCGATAGGGTGCATAAACTTTTCTAACTCTGAATTTTCTTTTTTAAAAATGAAAATTGCTCAGGCCTCGTTTTGCTTTGCTTTCTCTCTGCTACACTGAATTGCCTTTTTTCACTGTTCGGGTTCTGGTTCTTCGTCTAGAGCCGCGTTGGTTTACCTTCTTTTATGCTGCTCTCAGCCTTTTTCCACTGTGGTTGCAGCCTTGCAGGGGACTTCCGCCATGTTTTTGTTACTGTTTTTTTTTTCCGCTTGCCATTAGATTATGGGCTCTCTGTTTGAATGTGCTTGCCGTTTTGATCACAGTGAGCATCTGGGATTAGGAATTAATGATGATTGCGGTTTAGAGGGGCCAATTGATGAACCTGTTGGTTGGGTTTTTTTTGTTGGGGAATAAACAGGAATTAATGATGATTGTATTATCCATTTTGGAATTAGCAGAGGCAGAGAGGATACAAAGGAATAGAATTTTTGTTCGTTAAGGATGCAAAATCAAAATCCCTGGTTTAGAGGGTTGTAGCGCATTCTGAATCAAACAGGTTTGTTTGCTCGAGTTCATTGATTGAATTGGAAATTTTTTATATAATTTTTTTAGGTTACTGTACGCGTCTGAGGCTTAAGACTGACCATATTATTTTTGAAAATATTCAAACGGCAGATTTTTTTTTTTTTCCTGATCTGTAAATATTGTTTGAGAAAAGACCAGATGCTCTAGCGTCAGGCGTGCTTGCTGTTACAAGAGTGGTATCTAGATTTCCTTTTATGAATTGTGACAGTGTCCAGCGACTGTCTCTCGCTTAACCTGACAACACTTTTAATTGCTTTTGATAGCGTGAGCTTGTATAAATAAATAATAATAAAAAAAAGATAATCATGCATTTTGTATAATTTTCTTTATTTAATTTCTTTATATGTTTTGTTGTATGATGATATAAAAAATATCAAATAATATCATTCTTTTTTATTTTAATTTTTAGTAGGTTGATGATATCTTACTTTAAATATTAGCTTTTATTTTTAATTTTAGCAAGTGACTTTATATCATTTATCCAACAACTTTAAAATACTTTATTTCTCTAGATCATATGGATAAGCATGTGACATAAAAAAATAAAAGTGTAAGATGATAAAACTCCACAAGAAAATTAGAATTTTGTATCAATATAAAAAGATAGAAAAAGTCAGGAAAGGCTTAGTGCAAGTTGATAAATGTTTGCATAAAAGATAAGGTGATACAAGATATATATATATATATATATATATATATATATATATATATATATATATATATATATATATATATATAAGAGAACATAAAAAAGAGAACTCTTTTGAAAAACAAAGATGAAAAAAAAAAACCACGGTATAAAAAAATAAAAGAAAGAAAGAAAGAAAAAAAGTAGCAACTTGACGAAGAGTGAGCCAAAGCTGAGGTTACTTGAAAATCTAAAGGCCTGTTTAAAAATATAATTATGATTAATTTTTTAAAATGTTTTTTATATTGAAATTGTGTTAAAATAATGTTTTTTTTAAAAATAATAATTTTGTTTTAGATCAGCACATCAAAACAATAAAAAAATACAAAATAAAATATTTAAATACCAGCCTTCACCATAGAATAAAAAATAAAAATATCTGGAGGTCTTTACTGGTTAGTCTTAATAAGAGCATGGAAATCGTAAATCAATGATATAATGGTGTGGTCAAGTAGGAATATAAATGAAGTGGGAAATGATTCATTCCATGAAAACACTCGAAGTCACGAATCTTAAGGGGAAAAAACACATATAAAGAACAATGGAAATTTAATCTTTTTTTTTTTTTTATCAGAAACTAAAAGTAGAAGAAAAAACCTACTAGATTCTCTTCTATACGCCATCCTAACCATTATTGGAAAAAAAATGTCCGGTTTACTTGATGAATAAGTACTTCTTCTAAAAGATGTAGAAAACCTAACCTGCTGTTGTATGAAAGCTTGTTAGGTTTAAAAAATAAATATTGATATACTATTTTATTATTAAAAAACACTTTAATCCAACTAAAGAAATACAATGATAAAATTAAAATTGCTGATCTTTTGATTAAGAGGTTGTTTTGGAGTGAGTTTTCAACCTGTTTTTTTTTTTGTTAAAATTTAAATTTTTTTTCTTCAAACTTTTTAAAATTATTTTAGAATCGTTTTGATATTATGATATTAAAATAAATTTTAAAATAATAAAAAAAAAATTATTTTAACATCTTTTCAAATATAAAATATTTTAAAAAATAATTATTATCATACTCGTAAACACTCTAGGAAGAAGCTCTCATTTAATGTTAAGAACAAATGTTTGGATAATTAAGCAAATCATTGACATACAAGGACATAATTAACTTTGTGAAAACGAGATTCAATTAAACATGATGGAAGAATATAGGGACTAACAGAGTCGTAAGCATGAGAAAATTCTAGTCATATAAGAATAAATACAATAAAAACGCGCTGATCTCTTCTAAGTTGTTGAAAAGCTTATTTTCTTTACATATACCAAACTAATATAAAAGCAATATTAAAACTCTTTAAACAAAGTTGTAAAATCTGGGTTCGCTTGGAACCCAACTAACCTAAAACCTGTACCATTTCAAGTTAAAAAACAAATAAAAAAAGTAAAAAACACAGCTAATTAAGTAAAAAACTTGAGTTAATTAGACTCTAATCCAATAGAAACCTAGTTTTTAATTTATTGATTTTTTTTTGAAAAACAATTAATCAAAACTTGAAAAGAAAAAAAGATCAAACCTTGTATAGGATCCACTAAAAAACATAGAAAAAAAAATAGTTTTTATAATTAAATTTTATATATAATTTAATTATGCCCAACCTCAATTATATCTATAACAACAACCACTAATACAAACAAAATAAATCAAAAGGTTGCATAATAAGAACCCGTTTGGTAACGTGGCAGCGTCCACGTTTCCAGCGTTTCGTTGCATCAACCTGTTTGGTTCAACTACAACCACCGTTTTATAACTCCATGGGGCCCACATAAATTGAGTTTCAAACGCAGGGTAAACAAAAGCATGTGAGGGCTGCTTTTTACCGTTGCTGCTGTTCAGAAAACGCAGCAAACTTTAACAAAAAATTAATTTCACACCAAAAAATTAATTTCACCCTATCTGCCCTCAACTACACACCATCGTCTCCCCTCTTCTGCAATATTCTTCCCTGAGCTCCCGATCCACAGCTACCCTCTTCTTAAAAAATTAGTTCTCCTCACCACAAAACACACTCACAAAACACACCCACACACTCGTTCTCAAGACAAAAGGTAAAAGAGAGACAGAGAGATAAGGAGAGAGTTGGGCTTCTTCCTCATCATCTCTCTTGGCTGCGAGGGAGAGAGATAGTTTACTGCTGTTGTAAACAAGGTTAGACATCACTTAATCCTGCTTTCAGTTGATTGATTGTGATGCGTCGTCCATTCTCTAACAAAGACACGAATTGGTTGTTAGCCGACTGTAAATCAAGCCCATCTGCCACCGATCTGCTGTCATGAGGAACTCATCTCGCGTTTGAAGAAGACATGCACTGACCCAGGTAATTTTATTCCCACTTGACCTAAAAAAAATTTTAGATCATTTTGTATCATCTTAAACTAACTGTTTTCCCTAACAAAAATTATCTCTTCCTGTGACTTTTATTTGCAGAACCAACGAGATCATCAAAATATTATCTTCCTGGAAAGCTGAAGCAGAAGCATCTTACGAAGCTCATTCTCGGTTGCACACGAAATTACCAGGTTAGTTGCTCTGTATCGGTTCAACAATTACTGTATCTGTCTCATTGGAAATTTTGCATGTGATTGTGGTTTTGCGTTGTGTTAAAATTTGAAATGTGAATATTTGCTTACACTTTTATGCATACATAGGCACAAATACATTTGATATCCTGTTGGTTTTGATGTGGGGTTTTTTTTTTAAATGGAGCTACCCGGTCATTATCTTCATTGTCTCTGCTAAAATTCAATTTTAATCTCTTCTGTCATGCATTACTGTATTTTTCTCCAGGTTTTTGTTTGTTTTTTCAAATTACTTGTGTTTACGAAATGTGTCATGTTTCTAAACTAAATATATATTGTCAAAATTAACATAAGGATCTATTTTTTATTAACAAAAAAATAGTTTTAGGTACTCAAATTAAAAAAATAAATTCATGGATTAAGTTTAGTTTGGCTCAAATTCAGTATATATATATTTTTTTTAATTTAGCCAACTTACTATTTTAGATTCCATTATTGAGGAGTTATAGTCTCTTTTGCTGTAGTTTTAGACTAAAAACCGAGTTGACTATTTATTGAATCTCTTATCACTATCAAGTCATAATCCAAAATACAATAGGAAGGAAAGTTTTGGTTTATTGCTCCACAGAAACCTGTCTCTTTTGCTTGTCCCTTCTACTTTTGGTCTCTTTAAGTCATAGCTACTTACGATTTATTTTTATCCTCAATTTTAAAGGAAATGCCTTTTTTATTAGAGGAATTTACACTTTGTATTGATGGTGTCTGAACTGGTGGTGAAAAACAGTTTAATTTGTTAGTAAAAGAGGCTGCAACTTTCAGGATGAAGGCAACCCTGTTTTTGTTCCCATTTCTTTTAGTTTAATCAAAATGATCTATTTTCTTTTTATAGCTCATGCATATCATACGAGCTGTGGTAATTTTGTCATTAACATTTTATTTAGATTTCATACATGAGTCTCATGTCCAAAATCTGTCATTTTGGATGACAAGGTTTGACATAATTAGGGATGTAGGGATCAATTGTAGACTCACCTCACCCTCTTATATGTACACAAATTAGGAAAAAATGAGAACATGGACGATTCTCAATCACAAGATAAGGCTTGTTGGACTAGAGAGATGTTGCATGCTTTTTGTGACATATGTATTAAAGCAATTGAGCAAGGTATGCGACCCAACACCCATTTTGACAAAGCTGGGTGGAAGTTTGTTATGAATAGCTTTAAGGATCAAACTGGCCATGCATTAACAAAAGCACAATTAAAGAATAAGTGGGACAGAATTAAAAAAGATTGGAGAATATGGAAAAGGTTGATTTCCGAAACAGGAGTAGGATGGAGTGCTGAACTTGGAACAATTGCAGCTCCTGATGAATGGTGGAAAGCTAAAAACCAGGTCTGTTTTTTTTCTGTATTTTTACAGCTGTTCTTTACTGTTTGGTTGCATGCTTTCACATAATTTTTTATGCATTTTTTCATTCATTATCCCGTGTTGTAGGAGATACGCGGGGCAAGAAAGTTTAGGCATGCTGGGATCGATCCAGCTTTTTGTTGTAAATATGATATCATGTTTACAAACACTGTTGCAACCGGTCAGTATGTTTGGGCTCCATCGCAGGGTCTGAATTCTGATGAAGATGGTGGCGGTCAAATGCACACTAACGCAATGAATGATGACCCTCATCTTCATGAAGGTAGTGGAGATTCTGAGGAGGGTAGTCTTCCCAATTTCGTTGCCGATGTGGAGAATATGGTGGCTGGTGTGACTTTTGCCAATAGCACAAGCAATCCCACCGGTAGTAGTGGGAAAAGAAAAGGTGTGCAACAAAGTTCTACACAAAATGAGAAAAAAAAAAAAAGGAGTGCCGGAAGGGGATCGCAATTATTTACTCGATTAGATAAGTTAGTGGATAGTGTTTCTACCAAGAGTGAATGCACGTCAAGTGTTTTGGATAAAAAAGGTTGTAGCATAGAAGAGGTGATGAAGGAGTTTCACTCCATTGAGGAAGTGGTGTTCGGTAGTGAGTTGTATTGTTTTGCAACTGAGTTTTTTATGGTTAGAAGTAGGAGGGAAATGTGGGCAACAATTGGTGATATGGACCGAAAATTTCAGTGGCTGAAATTAATGTTCGATCGAAGGGCAAACTACCGACCTTCAAGTAAGTTTACATTTCATACTTGGAAAACTTACATTAATATGTGTTATTGTGTGTTGTATGTTGCAGCAATGAAATTCTGTTTTGTGTCAAAAAAAATTCAATGTTTATGTGTTTTTTCGCAGGTTAAAGTGCAGCTCAAATTTGAGGTTCATGAGGTGTTGCTACGGCTGTAGAATTGGAAAATGGGTTATGTAAACGGTTCTGCCTTTGCTGTTTTTCCCAGGTTTCGTAACTTGTAACGTATCATATGTTGAACACTTTTTATGTATTTGTAGTTGTCGGCTGTTTGTTATGTTTGAGAAATTGTTAACAGCTATTGTTGTTCCTTTTAGAAGCTGTTATTGTAGGTTTAATAGTCTACTTTCAATGCTGGATAAATCTGTTTTCAGTTGGCTTTTTTCAGCCTTGAATTTTATATTGTAACGTAATGGATTGCATTGTGTTTTATGTGTTGAATGGCTGCTGATTGGTTGAATGTATGTTGAGTTGAAAGGCAGCTGAATGGTTGCACTATAGTTCCCTGCATGACTGTTTGAAAGTTGGTTGAATGGGAGTTGGTACCTTTGAATGGTTGGGGATGGTAAAAATGTTTGCTGCTGGGTTTGGCAGCAGTAAATATATGTTGGTGTGTGTGTTTCTATTTAAGATGCATTAGAATTCCTTTGCATTTTCATTGGCTGGACACAAAATTTGCAAGCATTCCAACGTGTATTGAGGGCTGTTTCAGGAGGTTTTGTTGCTGTTTTTACACTGCAACGTGAAGTGCATTGACTTTAGAAGGTTGGTTGTTAATTTTATGGATGCTTTTTAGTTAATAATGCTTTATATTTATGTTTTGTTAGCAGAATGTTGGTGTAAACAATTGTATGGCTGCTGCTCTTGCAATTAAACAAGTGTATTTATGGTTTTTTTTCAACTGACAGCAGCCCCTTCTCTTTATGGCTGCTGTTATTGTCAATTAAATAAGTGCATTTATGGTTTTTGAGCTTGCTTGTGCATGTACTTGAGAAAAGCCTTAAGTTTTTTTTCATGCATGTGCATGTTAATGTGCAGTTCAAGTGGTAAAAAGTGCTTTGATATTAAGGGTTGAGTCATTGAGAGTAGGCAGTTCTGAAGCCTCTTTGGAAAGATTATACACATGCGTAATGTGCTCTTGTCTGCTAGTGCATTTCCCTACTGTTTTTGGGTCTTTTTATACTGCACAATCGGCAACATTTTTTTCACATAACAAGCTTATCTAATTTCTGGCCAAGTCATGGATAATTAAGTTGTAATATGAAAATGGAAAATATTGCATTAACATAAAGAGAAAGTCATAGCTTATAAGAAAGTAGCTGAAGACTCTTTTTATATAAGTAATGTTTTAATCTCAACTCTTATAAGAAAGTTTTTCCACCAAAAAGTCACAATAAATCTATTGTTTTTTTCCTTAAACTAATTGACATTTCATATAATAAGTCTTAGGTTTTATAAATATCCTTGTTTGAACTTTGAAAGGGAAAGTCATAGCTTGATGATAAAACTAGATGGAGTAATGTATGTTTTGAAAGGGAAAGTCTAGGAAACTAAAAATTGTTTTTTACGTTTTACACCTTGCTACCAATTCGGGATTGCATGGCATTTCAAATCAGAACCAAGTTCTCTGAATGCATACTACTCTAAAAGAACACCGTGATAGGATACAAGGGATATGAATATAGGCCCTATATAGTGCACGTCTTAATTATATAAAAAGGGATTCTAATGTTTTTGCATCAACTGTTCTGAAAAGTTAGCTAATTTCTGCTATCAATTGAAAAGATATTCTATATTCTTCATATATTAATTGAAAAAATTTGATATTACCCTGGCGGTGATAATCGTGTACATTACAATTATTGTTGTGTTAAAAAATAGTGGATGCGTTACGTATACGTTAAAGATGCTCGATCTGTACCGCTTGATCGAACATAGATGTTTTATGTTAAGACTGTCATGAACGAAAAAAAAATTCAAAATAATTTAGTCAATGAACATTTATTTTGTATCGGTACGATGCAGGTTAAAAATTGATTAAAAATTTTTTTTTGTAGATATGGATGCGAACTGGTTTAATGCGCTGTTTGATGAACATTATGAAAATGTTATGAATAATGTTGGTCGGCATGTGTCCGATGGGTTTGTTGGTACAAGTTCTGTAAGTGGATTTGGAGGAAGTTTCAGTGATGGTTATGGAAACTACAATAGTGAGGTCCAGGATGACGACATAAATCAACAGGATGACGATGACAGTGGAGAATTATTTTGGCGTAGAGAGTGTGATCGCAAAAAATTAGTAATCTGCACTGCAGGAGCAATGGCTTTATATCACGAAACGTATATTTATAAAGAGCCATGTATGAATTCATATAACACTGGCATGCAATGGTTGATGGAAATTCTAAATGGTCATTGGATACGTTGTGTGAACATGTTTCGGATGGATTCTGACACATTAAATTGGCTTTGGAGTTGGAAACGATGTATTGGTTGAAACCGTCTAGACGGATGAGTGTTATTGAGAAATTAGGCATGTTTGTCTACACTTTAGCTCTAGGAGCGTCGAATAGGGAAGTGCAGGAGCGTTTTCAGCATTCAGGTGAAACTGTTTCAAGAAATTTCAATGCGGTGCTTCGTTCTGTGTGTTTGCTTGCAACGCATATAATAAGACCAGTCGATCCAGAATTCACAACAACTCCATTGGAAATTGCAATGAATCCGAGATACATGCCCTATTTCAAGGTAAGCAATATTGTGTACAAGTAGTTGAATATTTCAAAAGCTTATAATCAAATATTTACGTGCAATTAAATTGATTCGGCAATACACTTTATGTTTTTGTAGAATTGCATTGGAGCGATTGATGGAACACATGTACGTGCATGTGTTTCACAAGAAAATCAAATACCATTCATTGGTAGAAAAGGTATACCGACGCAAAATGTAATGGCAGCATGTAGCTTTGACATGCAATTTACATTTGTTTGGGCTGGGTGGGAAGGTAGTGCTCATGATACAAGAATATTTTATGAGGCGATTGGAAATACAAACATACAATTTCCGAGGCCACCAGAAAGTAGATTTTCTTTAAAAAAATATGTTTGTTCTGCTGTTCTAATTTTTTTTTTATGAAGTTTTTTTGTAAGTGGGAAAAAATTCTGACATCTATGCAGGGAAGTATTATCTTGTTGATTCGGGATATCCGAATGAGTACGGTTACTTGGGTCCATATAGAGGGGAAAGATATCATCTTCCAGAATTTCGTCGACGAGGACAACCCCGAACTCGAGAGGAACTATTTAACCGAGTCCATTCATAATTACGATGTGTGATCGAACGTACATTTGGAGTTTGGAAGAAAAGATGGCGAATCTTGCAAACCATGCCTGAGTTTCCTTACGAATCACAGGTTAAAATTGTTGTCGCATCAATGGCGCTGCACAACTATATTCGATGGAAGTCGAGCCAAGATGTTGCATTCAACAACTTTGATAACCACCCTGATTTCGTTCCTCAAGATATTTTTCCCGATGTCGTTCCACAATCACAAACGAGTTCACACCAGAGGGCGTCGGGTATGGATGATATTCGTGATGGCATTGCAAATTGTTTGATGGGGCAATAATATGTAATTGTAATAACAAATCAAACTTTGATTATTTAGCCGGTATTTATGTGCAAACAATATTTTATTTCCTCTTAACAAAAAAACTTATTTTATTTATGTTCTTTTTAGTCATTTTAGTTCCAAAAGCAACCGCAACCACAATTTAACCAAACATCTTTTTAACCACAATAAAGTCAAACCACAACTTTAACCAAACACTCAAATTATATACACAAACCACAGAAAAAGCACTTTTTTCAAAAATCACTTTTTTCCAACCACAACCACAACAATTCCAGCAAAAACAAACACTCTCTAAATAGAATATCCAATAGGCTGAGCCCAGCCCAAATGATAAAATACCACATTGTCTCACAAAGAAGGTGTCCATCTTGCAATTATTCATGCCTCTCAGTACAGTTTGAGGCCTTGGGGAATCCAAATTCGAAAGTATAAAATAAGGGTTTAGGAGTTCAAAATGTTTACCCCTTCTACATATATCTTCCCGAGCTACGCCTTTTGGGATGCGAAGTGGTCAAAGTCGAAAAAGGAGGTGGTGGCCTGAGCAGTGGCAGGTACTGTCTACATGGGGTTGTTCTGTGAGCAATATTGTTCATAGAACAGTTAGAATATTGATAGTATGACAGATTAATAAGAAGAAAAAGAGAATGATTGGATTTTGTAAAAGAATATTTAAAAATCATCTTAATTTAAAAACTTCAACTACTGTATAAGGATTAAAACGTAATTTTATATGAAGTCATAACCAAGTTTGAAACATACACAACACCATAGTAAAAAAGAAAACTCTAATAAGCATCTCTCTGCAGAAATTTAAACCTGTTGATGAGACCCAGCTCTTTTGAACTTACTACTGCATCCCCTCAAATGATTTTATATAATGGAATGTACTTAGATAAAGAAATGAGAGCTTTTAGTGCTGCATTACCATCTCCGGCGTTCCCATGTCTATGGATCTGCACCAGCACAGCTCTTTCAAGGCTTGAATCTCTTGTTGATGATGCTCACCTAAGGCAATCAGCTTCTGCAAAAAGTGCGTGGATGAAATTAATGGATATTATAAGAGACAAGATGTAAGCCTTCTATTGAGGAGCGAGTATTATTCATCTACATCTGCTTTCAAAGAGATCATGTACGCAAATTTTCTAATTAAAGTTTATGTTTGTAAGCATGAGAGTCACAAAGTTTACTCATCAATAATGTATACTCAATATAATGTATACTAATATATATAATTTACTATGGAAAGGTTCCCAGATTTAAACCAAATGGAATCGTAACAGCATTTCACGGTGTGGCACAAGAGACATGTATATACTCGTCCCAAGTTTTGTGAAAAGATCAGTTTATAGTGTATGAAGAGAAAATCCCACCTTCTCTAGTTCAAGTATAGAATCACTTTGACGCTGTAGCTCGATCTTCTGTTTGGTATTTTCTTCTATACGTACGTTCAGAAGCTTTTCCAAAATAGATGCTTGTCCTTCAAGGTTGCATTTGCTTTTCTCAAGTTCTTTCACCTCTGCCTTCAATTTTTCCACCTCTTTCTGCAAATTAGATAGGAAAAGAAATTAATGAACATGAGTTCTGTATGAGGGAAAGAAAATCACCACAAAAGAGTAATATTTGGCTGTCTACTTACCTTCTTTTTCACACGGTGATCTCTGTCGATATCCCGTTTGGATTTCTTCCCAGCTCTAGATGATGATGGTTGAGCAGAACCTCGGCGCCGCTTATGACCAGAGCCTGCGTGTTTGAACGTGTATGCATGAGCAGCATGGGGGCAGGCATACATGAATACTATTACAGTTAACTTTTTTCATTCTTTTTCAATTGGATTCCTGATTTAATCCCTAACTTAGGTTATTTGTATAATTTTTTTTCCTATAAAAATGGTCCACTAACCTTGTTTTTTGTATCTGTTTGACTTGGAATTATAATTGAAAAAATAGCTAATAAACCAATTACAATGATATTATAATTAGCTTAGGTAACCAATATAAATCAAAACGGTCATACAACAAATACATCGTACTAGTACTGAAAACATGTTTCACTAGAGAGAAATATAATATTGTGACAGCATATAATATTGGGGACCACATTCCATTTCATATTTTACTGAAGAAAAAATTGCAATTTAACATTGGATGCTAGAGGAGCAATAAGGAAATTGAATCGGAATTTTGTTAGTCTAGATGCACAATAATCATTTATGGTTTTGATGATAACTAAATATGTAATTAATAATTAATGTCTAAATACATATTTATGTTTATGTTTTACATTGATGACTTAAATATCAAACAAGCATAAAAGATTGAGTTTATGACTTTATATGTTTGTATTGATATGCTGGAAGAATGGTATAGGTAAGTTATGTTTTGACTTGACTAATGATTTTACATGAATAAGTGAATTTTGTGACTGTGGAAATATTGCTTGGTGTTACTAATGTTATCTTGTGCAAGGAATTTAAGATATGCATAAAGTTTTTGAAATGAAGCAATCAAATCAAGTTTCTTTAAAGAATTATCAAAGATGATTGGAAAAATTACCTCTAGTATTTTATAGTCCGGTTAAAGTTACATTTGCCTACTAAATTTTGAAGAATTACGTTTTGCATCCTTGATTAACACAAATTTTTAAATTGAACAAAAAGCCAAGCTACCCTTACATGTAATACATTAGAAAGTCAAACAAAAGACAAATTAAAATTTCATCTCCTCCAAACATGATTTCTCTATTCAAAAACTCTAAAAAAATCTCAAATTGAATTAAACTTGGGAAGAGCCCTTAAGTTTTCGATCATCTCTTTGAATCTCCATAAATCTCAAGTTGAATTTATTAATCTCAAATTAATATCCTCTCTAAATGCATATACACCCTAGAAATCCAATATCAATCAGTTTACTATTATCCACCTCTTATTGCAAATTCAATCGGGCTTCCTCCCTTTTTATTTGGACCTGGATTGAGGTATTATCTAATTGAATCAAAGGGATTAGGCAATTCAAGGCCTTTGTTCAAGTTCGAAGAGCTAGTCAAGGGAACAAATGGGTTTTCATCCCAAAATCTTTTTGGAGAAGATGGATTTGGTTTTGGATGTGGATTTTTTTTACAAGGGTAGATTTATTATTGAGGGAGGTGAAGGTGTGCTAGTGGATTTTAAAAGAAAATTGTCTTTTTCAATGGCATTATTAAGGTCATAATAGTAATTTAAAAGTGAAACAACAATGGCAACGAATATCGTTTTCAATTTCTTAGTGTTAGTGTTGTTCTATCAAGAGAAGCAAACCTCGATAGATGGGCTATGAGATAGGTTTGAGTGAGAATTTAGTAGTTTATGGATTGGAAATGAGATTGGAAATACTCTTTCAGGACCATTAACAAAAATGGTGATGGCTTTTAAACTTCCAGAGTGGATGAGTTGGGGTTTTTGAAGAAAGAACTAGGAAGGGATAAAATGGTATTGATTTTTGTTCCTTGATGAGAGTGGTTCTTGATGACTGTTGAACTTTTGTTTGGAATTTTAAGCAAATAATAAGGACAAGTTCTTAATGAGATAATCTGACAAATCGAGTGGTTCTTTTGTAAATCAGATTGGTTGTTGATGATAATGGTTGATCGGCATGGTGGCCAGTGTTGGGGTTGTTGACTATATATTTTGGAGAGTTATTACTATTAACAATAGTGGTTGGTGGATTATAGGAAAATAAACAATAACATGGGCCTTGTAAGGACTTGTTTAGCTGTGAGGAATAAAAAAAAAGAAAAAAAAAAGGGAAGTGATGGCTATGTTTGGTGTTTATGGGGAAAAGATGGGTGGAAAAAGATCACCAGAGTTTTTTATCTAATGGCAAATTTATAATATTTAATATAAAAGTTTTTTATCATTAAATGAAAAAAAAAAGTAAAGATAATCAGATAGTTTTTGTTGACTTTGTTGATGCATGCTAGGTATAAGATGTAAATTGTGAAGCACATAACAAAATTTAGGTTACAAAGTGTAATTTTTCAAAACTTGATAAACAAGTGCATTTTCAACCAAACTATAAGATGTTTGGGTAATTTGTCCTAAATATTATGATTTGGTTGATCTTTTGTTATTAGATGTCTTTTAATGATAAAATATACTTGATATATGTTTTGTAGCATTATATTTATATCATCATTGCATATAGTATATTAAATGAGAGGAGATATATATGTTGTCATGAATTGAATTTTTTTGCTTATATGAATTCATGTGTAAGTTGATATGATTTACGAGTTATATCAATTTTTATTAACTTGATTTTGTTCATTTTATTACACTAAAAGTTCCTTGTCATTTTCCAATTAAGTTAAGTAATACTTATAAGAAGTTGTACATAACTTATTTTACATTTAAAAATTAACTTGTCTTAAACTAAAAATATAACTTGTATTATAATAAAAAAAATCATTTTGTTTTAAACTTAAAAGTTAACTTTTTTTATCCTATATGTTTAAAGATTACAATATCATACTTGGATCATTATGTTTTTAAATGATGTAATAATCATATGTTTATTTGAATGCATATGTGATATGCTTGTATGACACATGCATTAATGTTTAAGTTAAATGTTGATTAAATACAAGGCCAAGACATCCATAAAAGTTAGAGTAAGTAGCTTTACTTAATGAAAATGAAAACACACATTACTTGCATTTGTATGTTGTATAAGCTTTGTGAAGATTAGATTCATTCAAGGAAATCATCAAATAAGCAAGGTATGGACATATGAAGTTCAAGAACAAAAAAGTTGGTGCAATAATGGTTTTTCGACTTTGATGATCAAGATCTTATACTAAGAGTTTGCCAAATATTATTTAATTTATTTATAAATTTGTTTCCACACCTACAAAACCCAAACAAACCTAAAAGTGCCCAAGAAAGTTTTTTTTTAAAAAAAGATCAAAACACCCAAAACAAGATAAATATTACCCCACCTAAATTGGTCTAAGGTTTTGAGAAATGACTTGCCATTTCTCAAAACAATTTGATCATTGTTGTAAGACAATTTAGTTGATTCCTAAAATTTTCGAAACTTTTCTAGTAACTTTAAAATGATCTAACCAATTCCAACAATGGTCTATTTGATTTTTCAAAGGGTAGAAATATTTTTAAAATTATTCCTAATATCTAGTTTGATTTGTTAGCTCTATAAATATTCCGCACTTTAGTAAAATATCCAAGAACATTCCAGGTAAGATTTTAATCTTATTCTCACTCTTAAACAACCTCGAACAACCTTAGATTTACTCTTGTTTAATCAAAAAACAAGGTTAAAGTCTTACTAGCAAAATTCTTCCATATGCTTCATTTGTATTTCATTTAATTTTATTAAGAGAATAATATTGTGAAAAGTGTAAATAATACATAAAACACTTGGGAAAACCTTTTAAAGGGTATTTAAGTGGTTTGATACTTGTCCATTTATAAGTATTGGTGAGGAAGGGCAAGTTAATCATATATCAATAAAAAGATTAGATAATAGGTTTTATTTTCAGCCTATGTGAAAGGATTAAGTTAGATCATGAACTTATGAAAAGGATTGGAAAAGGTTTCAAACTTTAACCTATGAAGAAGATAATATTTAAGGATTAGTCTTACCCATAAAATAGACCGCAAGAGTTTTAGTGAAACTTTTGAATGGTGGTTAAAAAAATATGAGCTTGTATAAAAATACTTGTGCACTCTCTCATTATGTATTGTAAATATCTTGACGCATTGATTGAATTTAGTGCATTATGTTATGTATATATTTTTTTAAATTAAGAAAAAAAAATTAACTGGAAACCTAGTTCACAATCCTTTTAAGTTCACCTAATCCATTTAAGTTCACCTAGCACTTTCAAGTTTGTCAAGGAATGAGAAATTCAATCTAAATAGAGTTTTTCTTTCTTATACCTTTTATATATATATATATATTATATATATATATATATATATATATATATATATATATATATATATAGGATGAATTTTATAGAAATTTTGGTTTGTTAAAATCTGATTATGATCAGCTAAATGTCATTGTTAAGGCTCCTATGTAGCTTTTCCATGAACTTCTTGGATTTTTTATTTAAATTGTAATTAAAATATTTATTAATCTTTATTAAGTGTGCATTATTGTATTCAGTTCTTTTGAATGATTATCCTAGTATTTATTTCCTACATCATCTTTTATACTATGTAAAAGGAAACCAAAGATATCATAAAAAGAGATATACACAAAGTTTTTCATTAGTTAAAGGTTGGGTGCCAAATTCAAAGGTTTCTTCATGGCTAATAAAGTTTTGACAACAAAAATTGCTTTAACATTTTTGTATTACTTATCTTCTCCACCGCTCAGTCATTCTCTTGTCGGCTCCGATACTCTTTTGTTCAATAAAAGTCAGTATTTCATAGAAAAGAAAATAACATTAAAAATGTTACAGTCTTTTGTTTCTTTTTTAACAAAGAAGAAAATCTCAAAAAAAAAAAAAAACCCTTAAAAAGAGTACAAAATAGAATCGCATGAAACCCAGGCCTAAAGAACTTAGCTTGAGCTGAAACAGTGAGAGAAATCAAAGATTATTCAACAGATCGGATGCTTAAAACATTTCCTTATTAGATATTCATCCATCCAACTAGATCTAACCATGCATCTATATATATTTAGCCAAAAAAGAAAATGAGAACATATATCATTCAACTCCAAGCGATTTTAAACAGATGAAGTCTCAAAATCATGAAAGATTCAATGGTTATTTTTATTTTATTATTTTATAATATAGTCTTATAATATAGTCCCGAAATTATGAAATATTAAATGGTTTTATAAAATCAAAACTACTAAATATAACCACAGTTATTTGACTTACCGGTGATACTTGCATCTTGAAGATCCTGAACCGAACTGGAATCCCCCTTTACCAAATTCCCTGCCATCTTCAAACTTTGAAGATATATAATTTCCGAGTGTTTTTCTTTTTTTGGAGAGGGAGGCAGAGACTGCGCTTGATAAATAATCCCATTTGCCCAAGGCAATGAAACGATTGATCTAGGGATCAATGGACTTCGAAAGTAATTGAACTAAAAACGTTCGATATCGGAAGATTCAAATCGGAAATACAAATTAGAATGGACCCACTTTTAAGTAAAATTAATGCTGTCCACAAATATATAGTGCTTTCATAAAGTAGCGAGACCAATAGATGACGGTACCCCACACAGCATAGTTTAATAATTCCTAATGTTATCCCTATACTTCTTATAACTTTCTAATTTTCCCCTTAATAAATAACAAAAAGCTTGCTCTTGACTTCCTTTTTATTTTGCGTACTTTTCTCTGATCCCCCTCGATTCCTCATATATGAAAACAAGTTTTTCATTTAATGGTTAGAAGATTCACGGAAACTTTTCGAGAAGTTGAAGGGTAATACTTGAAAATTAAGAATTTAAGGATAAAAGTTGAATAATGTTGATGAATTTGTAAGGACAAAATTGAATTTTACCACTCGAACAGGAAAACATTTAGAAAAGTGTGCTAAATATAACATGAATTATGCTTTGCACATGATAAATTATTTATGAGTAAATTCAAGTGCTCTCAATCCATTAATTATAACATGCTTATGAACTAACATAGATATCGTTAGAATAACTTGGAATTCAGAAGTAAAAAAGAACTATTACATTATCAAAACTTAAAATTAAAAACAATATATATTAAATAACTCAAGGCCATTTTACTACCAAATTAAAATGAAAGGGGTCTCATAAGCTAGCTTTTGAAGGGAAAATAGATCCAAGACCACTTAACAGGGCACACATATTAGTATAGCAAATCCTAAATCAATGATATAATTGTGTGGTCAAGCAGGAATATAAATGAAATGGGAAATAATTCATTCCATGAAAACACTCGAAGTCACGAATCTTAAGAAAAAAAATAAACACATAAAGCACACTGGAAATTTAATCATTTTTTTTTATCAGAAATTAAAAGTAGAAGAAAAAACCTACTAGATTCTCTTCTATACGCCATCCTTTAGTGTGATTGTCAAACCATTAATGGAAAAAATGTCCGGTTTACTTGATGGATAAGTACTTCTGCTAAAAGATGTAGAAAACCTAACCTGCTGTTGTATGAAAGCTTGTTAGGTTTAAAAAAATAAATATTGATATACTATTTTATTATATATAAAAAAAACTTTAATCCAACTATAGAAATACGATGATAAAATTAAAATTGCTGATCTTTTGATTAAGAGAGTGTTTTTGAGTGAGTTTCAACTTATTTTTTTTGTTAAAATTTAATTATTATTTTTTTCAAATTAATTTTTTAATGTTTTAGGATCGTTTTGATGTGGTGATGTCAAAAATTAATTTTAAAAGAACAAAAAAAAGTTAGTTCGATTTTTTTTTCAAATAAAAAATATTTTTAAAAGTAATCGCTATCACATTTTCAAACACTTTCTGGATACGCTCTCATTTAATGTTAAGAACAAATGAAGGGATAATTAAGCAAATAATTGACATTCAAGAACACAATTAACTTTGTGAAAACGAGATTCAATTAAACATTATGAAAGAATGTTGGGACTAATAGAGTCGTAAGCATGAGAAAGAATAGTCATATAAGAGCAAATACAATAAAAATGCGATGATCTCTCC
This sequence comes from Populus alba, assembly GCF_005239225.2. NCBI lineage: Eukaryota > Viridiplantae > Streptophyta > Magnoliopsida > Malpighiales > Salicaceae > Populus > Populus alba. The sequence continues at coordinate 20,970,185 of NC_133302.1, read as the reverse complement.
TAAGTTATTGAAAAGCTTATTTCGTTATATATACCAACCTGATATAAAAGCACTATTAAAACTTTGTTTAAAATTATATAAATCATAGTTGTAAAATCTGGATTAACTATTTGAAACTAAGTTATTGCATTTTTTTTTTTATGTATACCAACTTAATATAAAAGCAATATTAAAACTTCTCTTTAAAATTATATAAATTATAGTTGTAAAATCTAGATTAACTTAGTAGGTCAACTAGCTGATTTGAAACTAAGCGGTTGCAAAGCTTATTTCTTAATTCATGTGTACCAAACTAATATAAAAGCAATATTAAAATTACTCTTTAAAACTATATAAATTATAGTTGTAAAATTTAGATTAATCTATTAAATTAATTTAGGACTCGGTTAACTTAAACTAATTTGAGCTGAAAAACAAATAAAAAAAAAAAACAAGTAAGCTAACTAGGTTTAAAACTTGAGTTAACCAAACTTAATCCAATAAAAACCAGGTCTTCAATCCATATATTCTTTTTAAAAAAAAACATTGGTTAAAACAATTTTGTTTTCATCCTCTTTTAAAAGAAAATTGTGAAAACAAAATTGGAGGATGAGCCAGATCAATTTAATGGGCTTGCTACCCGGATTTTGCTATACTCGGGTCAAGTTTTATAACTTGGGATGTAAAGAAATTAATTAATTTTGGATATGCATGACCTGACTGATATTAGGGAAAAAAACCAACAAGAACAAAGGAAGAAATACCTGAGGCAAACTAAAAGGTTACATAATAAAGAGAATATCCAATAGGCTGAGCCCAGCCCATATGATAAAATACCACATTGTCTCGCAAAGAAGGTTTCCATCTTGCAATTATTCATGGCTCTCAGTACACTTTGAGGCCTTATTGAATCCAAGCTCGAAAATATAAAATAAGGGTTTAGCAGTTCAAAATGTTTACCCTTTCTAGATATGTCTTGCTGAGTTAGGCCAATTGGGATGCGAAGTGGTCAGCGTTGAAGAAGTAGGTGGTGGCCTGAGCAGTGGCAGGTGTCTCCATGGGGTTGTTCTGTGAACAATATTGTTCATAGAACAGTTAGAATATTGATAGTATGGCAGATTAATAAGTAGAAAAAGAGAATGATATATTTTGTAAAAAAAATATTTACAAATTATCTTAATTTAAAAACATCAACTACTGTATAAGGATTAAAACCTAATTTTATATTAAGTCATAGCTAAGTTTGAAACCTACACAACACCATAGTAAAAAAGAAAACTCTAATAAACATCTCTATGCAGAAATTTAAACCTGTTGATGAGACCCAACTCTTTTGAACTTTCTACTGCATCCCCTCAAATGATTTTATATGATAGAATGTACTTAAATAAAGAAATTAGAGCTTTTAGTGCTGCATTACCATCTCTCCGGCGTTCTCAGTATGCCAATTTCCCACGTCTATGAGCCCCGAGGTGCACACCCGCATCTGCCGTTCATGTTCCTCTTTCAAGGCATGAATCTCCTGTGCATGTTCCTCTTTCTCCTGTGCATGTTCCTCTTTCAAGGCATGAATCTCCTGTGCATGTTCCTCTTTCTCCTGTGCACGTTCCTCTTTCAAGGCATGAATCTCCTGTGCATGTTCCTCTTTTAAGGCATTCATCTTTTCCTTACCTGAGGCAGTCAACTGCAGCCAAAAGCGTGTTGACGAAATTAATGGATATCATAAGAGACAAGATGTAATTAGCATTCTATTGAGGAGTGAGTATGATTCATCTACATCTGCTTTCAAAGAGATAATGTACACAAATTTTCTAATTAAAGTTTATATTTGTAAGCATGAGAGTCAAAAAGTTTACTCATCAATAATGTATACTCAATATAATTTACTATGAAAAGGTTCCCAGATTTAAACCAAATGGAATCGTAACAGCATTTCACGGTGTGGCACAAGAGACATATGTATACTCGTCCTAAGTTATGTGAAAAGATCAGTTTATGAAGAAAAAATACCACCATCTCTAGTTCAAGTATAGAATCACTTTGACTCTTTTGCACGATCTTCAGGTTGCTATTTTCTTCTCTAGTTTCCTTCAGATCCATTCTCGACTGAAATGCTTGTCCATCAGCGTGGAATTTGCTTTCCTTAAGTTTTTCCATCTCTGCCTTCAATTTTTCAATCTCTGCCTTCAATTTTTCCACCTCTTCTTCTTCTTTAGTTTCCTTCAGATCCATTCTCGACTGAAATGCTTGTCCATCAGCGTGGAATTTGCTTTCCTTAAGTTTTTCAATCTCTGCCTTCAATTTTTCAATCTCTGCCTTCAATTTTGTTGGGAAAAAACTAGGAACAAATAACCGGACACCAATCTACCCGGATCAATATAGCGGAATACAAGTTCCAATTCTTTTCCCTCTTTGTGCAGTAAAAACAGAATCAAACAATGACAAAAAATAATGCAAATAATCGCACAAATCAACACCAAGATTTTTACGTGGAAAACCCGATGCGGGAAAAACCACGGGACCATAGTCCACCTAAAAACTTCCACTATTAACAAATAATGGGTTCACAACTGTTCTTCCTTAGATTCAACATATACATCATCAAGAATAACTTATTCTCGGATTACAACAAGAGTATAAGAGAATTATTGGAGAAAAACTCACAATACTGACAGTCCTGTTTTCTGTCAAAACGGCCAGCTTCCACACCACCAATCTTCGATCCAACCGTCGAGAATGAAGAGTAACATGTCTAGAAGTTACTATCAAACTTTCAGCCCGATCCAACGATGAACGAGCTGGGAATCGAAGGAAGAACACAGGCTGCTCTGCTGCCTCTTCCTCTCTCTTTTTCTCTCGGTTTTCTCTTCTCTCTTATGTTTCTTCTACTGCCATCTACAGTGAACTAGCTGTGTTTTTTAACTAAAGAGACAGCCAAGTCTCTTGCCAATTAATGTGGTGGTCCCACCATCACATGGTGCGGGACCACACACAACAAATCTCCCCCTTACGCACCATGTGAGGAATTCGCCATACTGGCGATCAATATGTAACCTTCAATTTAGGAGGCTCTGACAAGCCTGCTTCCCTTCTGCAAAACTCAAACTTCTTTCTCGGTAGAGGTTTGGTCATCATGTCTGACACGTTGTCATCGGTATGAATCTTCTCAACAATAAATGACTTCATCTCCATAGCATCTCGAATCCATTGATATCTAACATCAATGTGCTTTGATCAAGAGTGAAAAGTAGGATGCTTACTGAGATGGATTGCACTTTGACTATCACAGTGCAACACAAAGTTCTCTTGAACTAGGCCAAGTTCATGTAAGAACTTCTTTATCCATAACAACTATTTGCCCCCTTCAGTAAGAGCAATATATTCAGCTTCTGTAGTGGATAATGCAACACATTTTTGCAACCTTGATTGCCATGAGACTGCTCCCCCTGCAAACTTCATCAAATATCCTGATGTGGACTTTCTAGAATCAACATCACCAGCCATATCTGCATCTGTGTATCCATCCAACACAAGTTTATTATTACCAAAACATAGGCTGAAACTAGAAGTACCTTTGAGATACCTGAGTATCCATTTCACTGCTGACCAGTGTTATTTACCAGGATTGGAGAGGAACCGACTAACCACACCAACTGCATGAGTTATATTCGGCCTTGTGTAAACCATGACATACATCAAGCTACCAACTACGGATGCATAACGAACCTTTTTCATCTCATCTCTTTCTTCATCACTTGAAGGACACTGCTTAGAACTTAGTTTAAAGTGGCTTGCAAGTGGAGAACAAACTGGTTTGGAGTTACTCATGTCGAATCTCTCAAGAACCTTTTGAACATATCTCTCCTGAGATAGCCAAAGTTTCTCCTTCTTCCTGTCACATGTGATTTTCATGCCGAGAATTTGTTTTGTCGGTCCTAAGTCTTTCATTGCAAAAGACTTGCTTAACTCTTCCTTTAACATCTGAATCTTCTTAGCATCATGGCCAACAATCAACATATCATCCACATACAATAGGAGAATAATAAAGTTTCCATCAGGAAACCTTTTCATAAATACACAATGATCAGAAGTGGTCCTGTCATAACCATGATCCACCATGAAAGAATCAAACTTCTTATACCATTGTCTTGGAGCTTGCTTTAAACCATATAGGCTCTTTTTCAACTTGCAAACTAACTACTCTTTACCTTTTGCTTCAAACCCTTCAGGCTGCTCCATGTAGATCTCTTCATCTAAATCACCATGGAGAAAGGCAGTTTTCACATCAAACTGTTCAACTTCAAGATTCAAACTAGCAGCTAAGCCAAACACAACTCGGATTGAAGACATCTTGACCATTGGTGAAAAGATTTCTTCAAAATCAATACCCTTCTTCTGACCGAAACCTTTCACAACTAATCTTGCCTTGTACCTTGGTTGCGAGCAATGTTCATCAATTTTCAACTTGAACACCCATTTGTTCTTGAGTGCTTTCTTACCTTTAGGAAGCTTCACTAACTCAAAAGTATGGTTTTCATGCAACGATTTCATCTCTTCTTGCATTGCTTTCAACCACTCACTTTTCTTCTCATGTGACATAGCTTCATTAAAGCATTCTAGCTCTCCCCCATCAGTAACCAGCACATACTCATGAGGAGAGTATTTGGTGGAAGGTTGGCGAGGTCTAGTTGACCTCCTCAATTGTGGCTCATCTGGAGCTTCCTGCATAACCTGTTCAGGAATAACATCAATATCATTATTAGCTTATTCAGGATCATCAACTAATGGCTCATTAAGAAAACCACCATTATCATCATTTTGCAAATCTCCCCCGTGATTAGCAGGCATCAAAAAGTATACTGTGGAGTAGGTGTTGGACTTTGAATTAGATGGAATAAAAGTAGTAGACTCTGTTTTCTCCTTCTGTTCAAAGTCTTCAATGGTTTGATCTTCAAAGAAAATAACATCTCTGCTTCTCACAATTTTCTTCTCCTTTGGATCCCATAACCTATAGCCAAACTCATCATCTTCAGAGCCCAAGAAAACACACTGTTTTGTCTTGCTGTCAAGCTTAGACCTTTCATCCCTCAGAATATGTACGGATGCTCTGCATCCAAACACTCTCAAGTGTGTATAAGAGACATCCTTTCCTTTCCAAACTCTATTTGGAACATCAAAATCAAGAGGAACTGATGGAGAAAGGTTGATCATGGCAATTGCAGTCTTCATTGCCTCACCCCAAAAGGACTTAGGTAGCTTTGCATGAGAGAGCATACATCTAATTCTTTCAACAATGGTTCTGTTCATTCTCTCAGCCACTCCATTCTACTGTGGAGTCTTAGGAACTGTCTTCTCCAACTTGATACCATGTTCCCTGCAATACTTCTCAAAAGGACCCCTATATTCACCACCATTGTTAGCTCGAATACATTTCAGCTTTCTACCAGTTTCTCTTTTAACTCTGGCATGGAAATCCTTAAAGACATCAAGCACATGATCTTTGGATTTCAAACAATTGGCCCAAATTTTCCTGGAGTGATCATCAATAAAACTAACAAAGTACAATGCACCTCCAAGAGACTTATCAATCATAGAGCAAACATCAGTATGAACTAAGTCAAGAACATGTGACCTTCTATGTGAAGGTGATCTTTGAAATGCGACTCTATGTTGTTTACCAATTAAACAATGAGTACATATGTTCAGGTTCATACCTTTCAATGAAAGGTAGTTCTTCTTGGCAAGGATGCCAAGGCCTTTCTCACTCAAATGTTCAAGCCGTTTATGCCATAAATCAGTAGAGCAATCTTCAATTGCATTCACCTCCCCTTTGATCACCTTGGCTGTGACATTGTAGAGACCCATCTTCTTCCTTTTTAGCAACAATTAAGGAATTCTGGAGAGCTTCCATTTACCATCTCCAAAGTAGTTGTGATAGCCTTCTTCATCAAGAGTACCTGTAGAGATCAAGTGTAGGCGCATATCAGGCACATGCCTAACATCTTTGAGTAGCAACTTGCACCCAGTATTGGTTTCCAACCAAATGTCTCCAATGCCCACAACACTAGCCATCCCTTGATTTCCCATCCTAACTTGACCAAAGTCACCAGCAATGTAGGATGTGTAGAAATCATGTTGAGGTGTAACATGGTAAGAAGCTGCTGAATCTGCAATCCAGGTGGTATCCTGACATGCAAGATTAACACAACCATCATCACAAACAATGGCAACATCACCATCAAATACAACTGCAGCTGTACCATTCTTTTCATTCTTGTCTTCATTTTTACCCTTTTGATATCTTTTATACTTTCTACAATCTTTTTGAATATGCTCAGGCTTGTCACAATAATAACACTTGAAACCCTTCATTGATTGAGATCTTCCTTTTGGCTTCCATTTGCCTTTTCTATTGCTGGATTCTCTATCTTGTTTGCTGTGAGAGAACCTGCTTGGACTTCTCCCCCGACTTTCTGTAACAAGTGCATGAGACTCGGAAGTGCTTGTCCCTTTCCTCCTCTTCTTTTCGTTGAGGATGCAATCCTTCACTATTTTCAAAGTGATCTTTCCATTCGGAGTAGAATTGCTAAGTGACACCACCAAAGTCTCTCAACTATCCGGCAATGAACTCAATAGGATTAATGCTTGCATTTCATCAGCTAACTCAAGATTCATCAATGAAAGCTGATTCAAAAACCCTTGGAATACATTTATATGCACCGAAGCATCTTCACCATCTCTATACTTCAAATTCACAAGGTCTCTAATTACAAAAACCTTGTTTTGTGCACTCTCCTTGGCAAAGGTTTCTTCCAACATCTTTCAAACTGTATAGCAGTCATGTTCTTGAGAAATATGATTAATGAACTTAGAAGATACCCATTTTCTAACATTAGCGGTAGCCTTTCTATTAAGCTCATTCCATTTTGCATCATCCATTTCATCAGGCTTTATTCCTTTATATTCAATCAGCAAAGCCAAATCATTGCAATATAAGTGATCCTCCATCATTGTTTTCCATAGGAAATAATTTGAGGAAGTGAGCTTTATCATGCCTGAATCTTCCTTTTCCATTTTAACTGCACAAGAAATTCAATCTACATAACCAGTGCTCTGATATCACTTGTTGGGAAAAAACTAGGAACAAATAACCGGACACCAATCTACCCGGATCAATACAGCGGAATACAAGTTCCAATTCTTTTCCCTCTTTGTGCAGTAAAAACAGAATCAAACAATGACAAAAAATAATGCAAATAATCACACAAATCAACACCAAGATTTTTACGTGGAAAACCCGATGCGGGAAAAACCACGGGACCGTAGTCCACCTAAAACTTCCACTATTAACAAATAATGGGTTCACAACTGTTCTTCCTTAGATTCAACTAAGGGATTCAACATATACATCATCAAGAATAACTTATTCTCGGATTACAACAAGAGTACAAGAGAATTATTGGAGAAAAACTCACAATATTGACAGTCCCGTTTTCTGTCAAAACGGCCAGCTTCCACACTACCAATCTTCGATCCAACCGTCCAGAATGAAGAGTAACGTGTCTAGAAGTTGCTATCAAAATTTCAGCCCGATCCAACAATGAACGAGCTGGGAATCGAAAGAAGAACACAGGCTGCTCTGCTGCCTCTTCCTCTCTCTTTTTCTCTCGGTTTTCTCTTCTCTCTTATGTTTCTTCTACTACCATCTACAGTGAACTGGCTGTGTTTTTAAACTAAAGAGATAGCCAAGTCTCTTGCCAATTAATGTGGTGGTCCCACCATCACATGGTGCGGGACCACACACAACAAATTTTTCCACCTCTTCTTCTTCTTTAGTTTCCTTCAGATCCATTCTCAACTGAAATGCTTGTCTATCAGCGTGGAATTTGCTTTCCTTAAGTTTTTCCATCTCTGCCTTCAATTTTTCATTCTCTGCCTTCAATTTTTCCGCCTCTTCTTCTTCTTTAGTTTCCTTCAGATCCATTCTCAACTGAAATGCTTGTCCATCAGCGTGGAATTTGCTTTCCTTAAGTTTTTCCATCTCTGCCTTCAATTTTTCAATCTCTGCCTTCAATTTTTAGATATAGAATTATGATTTTTAGATATATATATATATATATATATATATATATACTCGTCCTAAGTTTTGTGAAAAGATCAGTTTATAGACTATAGTGTATGAAGAGAAAATCCCACCTTCCCTAATTCAAGTATAGAATCACTTTGACTCTTTTCCACGATCTTCAGGTTGATATTTTCTTCTCTAGTTTCCTTCAGATCCAATCTCAGCTGAAATGCTTGTCCTTCAAGGTGGGAATTGCTTTTCTCAAGTTCGTCCGTCTTTGCCTTCAATTTTTCATCCTCTACCTGCAAATTAGATAGGAAAAGAAATGAATATGAGTTATGTATGAGGGAAAGAAAAATAAAGAAAATCACCACAATGGAGTACTAGAGAGGGGTAATATTTGGCTGGCTACTTACCTTCTTTTTCTCACGTTGATCTTTGCTTCTCTCCGCTGCGCTTTTCTTCCCAGCTCGGGGCCGCTTATGACCAGAGCCTGCGTGTTTGAACGTGTATGCATGAGCTGCTTTGGGACAGGCATGCATGAATACCATTACAGTTTAACTTTTTTCCTTCTTTTTCAATTGTATTCCTGATTTAATCCCTAACTTAGGTTATTTGGATAATTTGTTTTCCTATAAAAATGGTCCACTAACCTTGTTTTTAGTATCTGCTTGACGTGGAATTATAATTAAAAAATAGCTAATAAACCAATTAAAATGATATTATAATTAGCTTAGGTCACCAATATAAATCAAAACGGTCATGCAACAAATCCATCGTGCTAGTACTCAAAACATGTTTTACTAGAGAGAAATATAATATTGTGTACAGCAAATGAGGTTTTATCATTTTTCAAAGAGTCATGCTACCATATTCTTATCTTCTTAATTATTTGTGATATGTGCTTATTAAAAAGAGATAAAAGAGGTATATGATATTTAGTTATGTGTTTTCATATGCTAATCTTAATTGTATTTTTGTTAAATAAATAATTGAAAAAATTATTCATAACATTCTATAGTTTGGTTGAAGTTGTATTTGCCTACCAAGTTTTAAAAATTAAACTTTTCATTCTTGATTAAGATAAATTTTTAAATTGGATAAAAAACCAAGCTATCCTATAATTTAAAAAGTCAAACAAAAAACAAATTAAAGTTTCCTCTCCTCCAAATACAATTCTCTCTTCAAAATCCCTAAAACAATCTCAAATTGAAGCATGGGAAGAACCCTCAAGTTTTGAATCATGTCTTTGAATCTCCACAAACCCCAAGTTGAATTTATTAATCTCAAATTAATATCCTCTCTAAGTGTATCTACGCTCCCTACAAATCCAACATCAATCATCCACCCATTGTTGCAAAATCAAACGGGCTTCCTCCCTTTTTCATCCGGACTTGGATCGATGAATTAATTATCTAATTGAATCAAGCGGACTAGGCAATTCAAGGACTTTGTATGGGTTTGAAGAGCTACTAAATATGACCACAATTATTTGACTTACCGGTGACACTTTGATCTTGAACATCCTGAACCGAACTGGGATCCTCCTTCCCCAAATTCCCTGCCATCTTCGAACCTCCTGAAGATATACAATTTCAGTGTTTTTTCTTATAATATAGTGTCAAAATTATGAAAGATTAAATGGTTTATAAAATGAAAACTACTAAATATAACCACAATTATTTGACTTACCGATGATACTTGGATCTTGAACACCCTGAACCGAACTGGAATCCTCCTTCCCTAAATTCCCCGCCATCTTCGAACCTCCTGAAGATATGCAATTTCAGTGTTTTTTTTTTTTTCTTTTTTTTTGGAGAGGGAGGGAGAGGCTACAGCTGATAAATAATCCCATTTGGGCAAGGCCATGAAACAGCCGGCCAACGGATCAATCGATTTCTAAAGCAAATCGTTCGATATATATCGAAGGATTCAATAAAATAGTGCTTCATGAAGTAGCTGCACTCCGAAGTCCTACCGGCCCCTATATAGTTTAATAATTCCTAATATTAATTATCCCTATACTTCTTCTAACTTTCTATTCTTCCCCTTAATAAATAACAAAAAGCTTGCTCTTGACTTCCTTTATATTTCTTACTTTTCTCTGATCCCCCCCGATTCCTCATATATGCTTCACTATGAGTGTGTTTGGCATTGCGGTAACTGTTGTGATTGTGGCTTGAAAAAAAATTGTTTTTATAAAAAGTATTTTTAGTTGAGGTTGGTTTGAAAAAATAGATGTTTGGTTAAAACTGTGGTTGAAATTGAGGTTGAAGAAAAAATAGTTTAATGTGTTTGGTTAAAAATATTTTTAAAATTGAGGTTATAAAATAATTTTAAAAAATATATATTAATATTGATGATTTTTAATTTAAATATTGTCAATTTAACTACTGCTATTACATCATGAAATAAATCATATTTTATATAAAATATTTTTATTATTCCATTAAATTGTATATCTATAATTCCATCACATACAAAATTCATCCGACAAGAACTATATTTTTAAATATTTTGTAAGTGCACAGCAAAATTAAGTTATCCATAACTTAGATTTTTCCTATTTAAATTATTTTGATATGACCGGCGTCACATGGGAAATTATCTAATTGTTACTATAATATATGGTATAAATTAGTAATGTAAAATGATAAACAATAGTGGTCGTTTAATAATAAAAGTAAAAGAAAAATAAAAACAGAGAAGAGGTGGGGAAAGGGAATAAATAAAATAAATAAAAACAGTTGGCTCAAATTTTCTTGCAGTATTTGACTCCCCCGGACACTAATTAAAACGGTTTTTTCTTAAATTAGCATATTTTAATTATGTTATATTTTATAAACATGAAATTTAATAAATTTTATTATTATTAAAAAACATGATATATTTAAACATCACGCTTTTAAAAAATAACAATTTTTAAATATTATATTTTAAAAACATTTTTTTAAACACAATAAGTTAAAATATATGTCTTGAAAGTGCGAAATCAATTATAATGGAAGATATTTTTTTTATCCCATCAATGAGAGCTAGCCAAAACCTGCAAAAAAAAAAAAACGCAGCATAAAGATTCGATATTATTTTTCTTCCCTGCCTTTATTATTTTTAGATGGGTTGATGGGTTCTATCAATAGCTTAGGGGGTTGTGACCAAGAGGAGCAACCAGCGAAAAGGAGGGGGACGGCGTGCAGGAGCTGCTGAAGGAGATTCTGTCATAGCTTGGACAGATCGGGTTTGGTTGAAGGTGGAGTTGGTTCTGCGATTACATACATAGTGGCTGTTGTTGCTGATCACGGTGAAGAGGGGATGAGTTGTTGGTTGTCGGCTGGAGGATGAGAGCTTTTTGTGTTGTTGGTGGTGAGGAGTTGCTTGCCGTGAGTTGAAGGGAAGGGCTTGGTGTTGATAGTGGACATGTTCTCCACTGTTCACTTTGCAAAAGTGAACACTGGAGAATGAAACGTAAAAAATACAGACCGCGCTGGATGAGAAGCATGAAAAAATTGCTTTGCCAAAACTGGAGGTTAAACCTCATTTCTAGTGGGTCCATGAACCAAACTGCAGTTTTATTTTATAACCAAACACTATATTATCTGTGTTTAAACAAAAACGCAGCAGCTACCGCAAAGACAAACGGACTCTATATCTCACAAAAAAAAAAAAAAAAAAAACACTTAAAGATCCTAAACATCCAAATAAAAACAAGTTTGTCATTTCATGGTTAGAAGTTTCATGGAAACTTTTTGAAAAGTGGAAGGGTAATATTTGAAAGTTAAGAATTTAAGGATAAAAGTATAATGTTGATGAATTTGTAAGGACAAAATTGAATTTTACCACTCGAATAGGAAAACATTTAGAAAAGTGTGTGTGCTAAATATAAAATGAATTATGTCTTGCACATGATAAATTATTTATGAGTGAATTCAAGTGTTCTCAATCCATTAATTATAACATGCTTACGAAGTAAAATAGATATATAGTTAATTGACAAATCATAAGTATTAAAAACTTAAAAATTAAAAACAATATATATTAAATAACCCAAGGCCATTTTACTACCAAATTAAAACAGCTGGCATCCACACTTTCTACGTACCAATCTTAAAACAAATCGCAAGTATAAATACAATATTTTTAATTGAAAACGTAAACATGTCTACAATAGGAGTTAAAAAGTCTCCTTCAAACACCTCTCTTCTTGTTCCAGTAATAAAAGGTCCTTTTCTTATATTATTTTATGTTCAATTAGAACGCTATCTATAGCCACCTCTTCCCTGGCCGCATCCGCATCAAATTAATTTTACAGCTGGTTGGCCAAGATTTTGGCGCAGAGGCCATAAAAAAATTAATATCTTCATTGTAATCTTGGTTATAACATTATTAATATCATCAAAAAAATCTTAACAAAATAAATTTAATAATATCAAAAATATTTATTAACAATCACCTAAATACAACATTTGCTGCTAAAAATGACACGTGACTCCCTTGATTTTGATGTTAAGTTTTGTTGGGAAAACTAGGAACAACCGGACACCAATTTAGCGGAACACAATTCACAAGTCCCAATTATTTCCCTCTTTATGCAGTAAAAACAGAATCAAACAATGACCAAATATAATGCAAAAAATCACACAAATCAACACCAAGATTTTTACGTGGAAAACCCGATACGGGAAAAACCACGGGACCGTAGTCCACCTAAAAACTTCCACTATCAATAATAATGGGTTCACAACTGTTCTTCCTCAGATTCAACTAAGGGATACAACATAATATCATCAAGAACAACTTATTCTCGGATTACAACAAGATTATAAGAGAATTATTGGAGAAAAACTCACAAACTGACAGCCCCGTTTTCTATCAAAACGGCCAGCTTCCACGCCACCAATCTTCGATCCAACCGTCCAGAATGAAGAGAAACGTGTCTAGAAGCTGCTGTCAAAATTTCAGCCCGATCCAACGGTGAACGGGCTGGGAATCGAAGGAAGAGCACGGACTGCTCTGCTGCCTCTTCTTCTCTTTTTCTCTCGGTTTTCTCTTCTCTCTTGTTTTTCTTCTACTGCGTCTACAGTGACAGCTCCAGCTTTTTAATTAAGAGAGATAGTCAACTGCCTCTCCTTTAATTAATGTGGTGGTCCCCCCATCACATGGTGCGGGACCACACACAACAAATCTCCCCCTCACGCACCATGTGAGGAATTCGCCATACTGGCGATCAACATGTAAGCTTCAATTTAGGAGGCTCTGACAAGCCTGCTTCCCTTTTGCAAAACTCAAACTTCTCTCTCGGTAGAGGTTTGGTCATCATATCTGACACGTTGTCATCGGTATGAATCTTCTTAACAACAAATGACTTCATCTCCATAGCATCTCGAATCCATTGATATCTAACCTCAATGTGCTTTGATCGAGAGTGAAAAGTAGGATGCTTACTGAGATGGATTGCACTTTGACTATCACAGTGCAACACAAAGTTCTCTTGAACTAGGCCAAGTTCATGTAAGAACTTCTTCATCCATAACAACTCTTTGCCCCCTTCAGTAAGAGCAATATATTCAGCTTCTGTAGTGGATAATGCAACACATTTTTGCAACCTTGATTGCCATGAGACTGCTCCCCCTGCAAACTTCATCAAGTATCCTGATGTGGACTTTCTAAGAATCAACATCACCAGCCATATCTGCATCTGTGTATCCATCCAACACAGGTTTATTATTACCAAACATAGGCTGAAACTAGAAGTACCTTTGAGATACCTGAGTATCCATTTCACTGCTGACCAGTGTTCTTTACCAGGATCGGAGAGGAACCGACTAACCACACCAACTGCATGAGCTATATCCGGCCTTGTGCAAACCATGGCATACATCAAGCTACCAACTGCGGATGCATAAGGAACCTTTTTCATCTCATCTCTTTCTTCATCACTTGAAGGACACTGCTTAGAACTTAGTTTAAAGTGGCTTGCAAGTGGAGAACAAACCGGTTTGGAGTTGCTCATGTTGAATCTCTCAAGTACCTTTTGAACATATCTCTCCTGAGATAGCCAAAGTTTCTCCTTCTTCCTGTCACGTGTGATCTTCATGCCAAGAATCTGTTTTGTCGGTCCTAAGTCTTTCATTGCAAAAGACTTGCTTAACTCTTCCTTTAACATCTGAATCTTCTTAGCATTATGGCCAACAATCAACATATCATCCACATACAACAATAGAATAATAAAGTTTCCATCAGGAAACCTTTTCATAAATACACAATGATCAGAAGTGGTCCTGTCATAACCATGATCCACCATAAAAGAATCAAACTTCTTGTACCATTGTCTTGGAGCTTGCTTTAAACCATATAGGCTCTTTTTCAACTTGCAAACTAACTGCTCTTTACCTTTTGCTTCAAACCCTTCAGGTTGCTCCATGTAGATCTCTTCATCTAAATCACCATGGAGAAAAGCAGTTTTCACATCAAGCTGTTCAACTTCAAGATTCAAACTAGCAGCTAAGCCAAGCACAACTCGGATTGAAGACATCTTGACCACTGGTGAAAAGATTTCTTCAAAATCAATACCCTTCTTCTGATCGAAACCTTTCACAACCAATCTTGCCTTGTACCTTGGTTGCGAGCAATGTTCATCAATTTTCAGCCTGAACACCCATTTGTTCTTGAGTGATCTCTTACCTTTAGGAAGCTTCACTAACTCAAAAGTATGGTTTTCATGCAAGGATTTCATCTCTTCTTGCATTGCTTTCAACCACTCACTTTTCTTCTCATGTGACATAGCTTCATCAAAGCATTCTGGCTCTCCCCCATCAGTAACCAGCACATACTCATAAGGAGAGTATTTGGTGGAAGGTTGGCGAGGTCTAGTTGACCTCCTCAATTGTGGCTCATCTGGAGCTTCCTGCATAACCTGTTCAGGAATAACATCAATTTCATCATTAGTTGATTCAGCATCACCAACTAATTGCTCATTGAGAAAACCACCACTATCATCATTTTGCAAATCTCCCCCATGATTAGCAGGCATCAAAGGTAACTGTGGAGTAGGTATTGGATTTGAATTAGATGGGATAAAAGTAGTAGACTCTGTTTTCTCCTTCTGTTCAAAGTCTTCAATGGTTTGATCTTCAAAGAAGATAACATCTCTGCTTCTCACAATTTTCTTCTCCTTTGGATCCCATAACCTATAGCCAAACTCATCATCTTCAGAGCCCAAGAAAATACACTATTTTGTCTTGCTGTCAAGCTTAGACCTTTCATCCCTGGGAACATGTACGAATGCTCTGCATCCAAACACTCTCAAGTGTGCATAAGAGACATCCTTTCCTTTCCAAACTCTATTTGGAACATCAAAATCAAGAGGAACTGATGGAGAAAGGTTGATCATGGCAACTGCAGTCTTCATTGCCTCACCCCAAAAGGACTTAGGCAGCTTTGCATGAGAGAGCATACATCTAATTCTTTCAACAATGGTTCGGTTCATTCTCTCAGCCACTCCATTCTGCTGTGGAGTCTTAGGAACTGTCTTCTCCAACTTGATACCATGTTCCCTGCAATACTTCTCAAAAGGACCTCTGTATTCACCACCATTGTCAGCTCGAATACATTTCAGCTTTCTACCAGTTTCTCTTTCAACTCTGGCATGGAAATCCTTAAAGACATCAAGCACCTGACCTTTGGATTTCAAACAAGTGGCCCAAATTTTCCTGGAGTGATCATCAATAAAACTAACAAAGTACAATGCACCTCCAAGAGACTTATCAATCATAGAGCAAACATCAGTATGAACTAAATCAAGAACATGTGATCTTCTATGTGAAGGTGATCTTTGAAATGCTACTCTATGTTGTTTACCAACTAAACAATGAGTACATGTGTTCAAGTTCATACCTTTTAATGGAAGGTAGTTTTTCTTGGCAAGGATGCCAAGGCCTTTCTCACTCAAATGTCCAAGCCGTTTATGCCATAAATCAGTAGAGCAATCTTCAATTGCATTCACCTCCCCTTTGATCACCTTGGCTTGTGACATGTAGAGACCCATCTTTTTCCCTTTAGCAACAATTAGGGAATTTCTGGAGAGTTTCCATTTACCATCTCCAAAGAAATTGTAATAGCCTTCTTCATCAAGAGTACCTGTAGAGATCAAATGTAGGCGCATATCAGGCACATGCCTAACATCTTTGAGTAACAACTTGCACCCAGTATTGGTTTCCAACCAAATGTCTCCAATGCCCACAACACTGGCCATCCCTTGATTTCCCATCCTAACTTGACCAAAGTCACCAGCAGTGTAGGATGTGTAAAAATCACGTCGGGGTGTAACATGGTAAGAAGCTGCTGAATCTGCAATCCAGGTGGTATCCTGACATACAAGATTAACACAACCATCATCACAAACAATGGCAACATCACCATCAAATACAACTGCAGCTGTACCATTCTCTTCATTCTTGTCTTCATTTTTACCCTTTTGATCTCTTTTGTACTTTCTGCAATCCTTTTGCATATGCCCAGGCTTGTCACAATAATAACACTTGAAACCCTTCCTTGACTGAGATCTTCCTCTTGGCTTCCATTTGCCTTTTCTATTGCTGGATTCTCTATCTTGCTTGTTGTGAGAGAACCTGCTTGGACTTCTCCCCCGACTTTCTGTAACAAGTGCATGAGACTCGGAAGTGCTTGTCCCTTTCCTCCTCTTCTCTTCGTTGAGGATACAATCCTTCACTGTTTTCAAAGTGAGCTTTCCATTCGGAGTAGAATTGTTAAGTGACACCACCAAAGTCTCCCAACTATCCGGCAATGAACTCAATAGGATTAATGCTTGCATTTCATCGGCTAACTCAAGATTCATCAATGACAGCTGATTCAAGAATCCTTGGAATACATTTATATGCACCGAAGCATCTTCACCATCTCTATACTTCAAATTCACAAGGTCTCTAATTACAAAAACCTTGTTTTGTGCACTCTCCTTGGCAAAGGTTTCTTCCAACATCTTCCAAACTGTATAGCAGTCATGTTCTTGAGAAATATGATTAATAGACTTAGAAGATACCCATTTTCTAACATTAGCGGTAGCCTTTCTATTAAGCCCATTCCATTTTGCATCATCCATTTCATCAGGCTTTATTCCTTTACATTCAATCGGCAAAGCCAAATCATTGCAATATAAGTGATCCTCCATCATTGTTTTCCATAGGAAATAATTTGAGGAAGTGAGCTTTATCATGCCCGAATCTTCCTTCTCCATTTTAACTGCACAAGAAATTCAATCTACACAACCAGTGCTCTGATACCACTTGTTGGGAAAACTAGGAACAACCGGACACCAATTTAGCGGAACACAATTCACAAGTCCCAATTATTTCCCTCTTTATGCAGTAAAAACAGAATCAAACAATGACCAAATATAATGCAAAAAATCACACAAATCAACACCAAGATTTTTACGTGGAAAACCCGATGCGGGAAAAACCACGGGACCGTAGTCCACCTAAAAACTTCCACTATCAATAATAATGGGTTCACAACTGTTCTTCCTCAGATTCAACTAAGGGATACAACATAATATCATCAAGAACAACTTATTCTCGGATTACAACAAGATTATAAGAGAATTATTGGAGAAAAACTCACAAACTGACAGCCCCGTTTTCTGTCAAAACGGCCAGCTTCCACGCCATCAATCTTCGATCCAACCGTCCAGAATGAAGAGAAACGTGTCTAGAAGCTGCTGTCAAAATTTCAGCCCGATCCAACGGTGAACGGGCTGGGAATCGAAGGAAGAGCACGGACTGCTCTGCTGCCTCTTTTTCTCTCGGTTTTCTCTTCTCTCTTGTTTTTCTTCTACTGCGTCTAGAGTGACAGCTCCAGCTTTTTAATTAAGAGAGATAGTCAACTGCCTCTCCTTTAATTAATGTGGTGGTCCCCCCATCACATGGTGCGGGACCACACACAACAAGTTTGATCTCATTATGGAATGAATCAAGATTTAAAGCTAGATGAAATTTATTCTTTTTTTTAATGAAACAAGTAATAACTGTAATATTGGCTATTCGGGACGGAATAAAACAACATAATTGACGAACTTGTGTTCAATAGGGACAAATGGGGTCTTCAGGTCGACTCCCATGAGTTGGGTCATCCCTTTGTGATGAATCCATCTAAGAAATGGTTAGCCAGCTGAGCTATGGGTTGAGGATCCGCTCTCCATCTTGGCCAACCAGCTGTAAAACTAATTTGATGCGGGATGCGGCCAGGGAACAGGAGGCTATAAATAGCGTTCTAATTGAATATAAATTTAGATTGCGGTTTGCGGTTAAAAATATTTTTATTTAAAAATATATTTAAATATAAAAAAATTAATTTTTACAAAAAATTAATTTTTTTCAAAACACGGTTTGTGTTTCTAAACAATAAAAAAAAAATCCTTTTATAAACATGTTAATGTTTTCAATCAAAAATATTGTATTTATACTGCCATTTGTTTTAAGATTGGTAAAAAGTGTGGATGCATGCCAGCTGTTTTAATTTGGTAGTAAAATGGCCTTGAGTTATTTAATATATATTTTTTTTAATTTTTGAGGTTTTGATAATGTAATAGTTTTTTTTTTTTACTTCTGAATTCCAAGTTATTTTTAACGATATCTGTTTTTGTTCATAAGCATGTTATAATTAATGGATTGAGAACACTTGAATTTACTCATAAATAATTTATCATGTGAAAGACAAATTCATTTTATATTTAGCACACTTTTCTAAATGTTTTCGTATTTGAGTGGTAAAATTCAATTTTTTTCCTTACAAATTCATCAACATTATTCAACTTTTATCCTTAAATTCTTAATTTTGAAATATTACCCTTCAACTTTTCAAAACGTTTCCATGAAACTTCTAGCCATGAAATGACAAACTTGTTTTTATTTGGATGTTTAGGATCTTTAAGTGTTTGTTTGTGAGATATAGTGAAGCATATATGAGGAATCGGGGGGGATCAGAGAAAAGTAAGTAAAATAAAAAGGAAGTCAAGAGCAAGCTTTTTGTTATTTATTAAGGGGAAAAATAGAAAGTTAGAAGAAGTATAGGGATAATTAATATTAGGAATTATTAAACTATATAGGGGTAGGACTTAGGAGTGCAGCTACTTCATGAAGCACTAATTTATTGAATCCTTCGATATCGAACGACTTACTTTAGAACTGATCCCTTGATTGGCTGTTTCATGGCCTTGTCCAAATGGGATTATTTATCAACTGTAGCCTCTCCCTCCCTCTCCAAAAAAAGAAAAAAACACTGAAATTGTATATCTCCAGGAGGTTCGAAGATGGCAGGGAATTTAGTGAAGGAGGATTCCAGTTCGGTTCAGGATCTTCAAGATCCGAGAATCACCTGTAAGTCAAATAATTGTGTTATATCTAGTAGTTTTCATTTTATAAAGCATTTAATCTTTCATAATTTCGAGACTATATTATAAAATAATAAAATAAGATGATTTTTAAATATTTTTTTACAAAATCCAATCATTCTCTTTTTCTTCTTATTAATCTGTCATACTATCAATAATCTAACTGTTCTATGAACAATATTGGTCACAGAACAACCCCATGGAGACACCTGCCACTGCTCAGGCCACCACCTACTTCTTCAACTCTGACCACTTCGCATCCCAAATAGCGTAACTCGGCAAGACACATGTAGCAGGGGTAAACATTTTGAACTACTAAACCCTTGTTTTATATTTTCGAATTTGGATTCCCTAAGGCCTCAAACTGTACTGAGAGGCATGAATAATTGCGAGATGGACACCTTCTTTGTGAGACAATGTGGTATTTTATCATATGGACTGGGCTCAGCCTATTGGATATTCTCTTTATTATGTAACCTTTTAGTTTGCCTGAGGCATTTCTTCTTTTGTTCTTGTTGGTTTTTTCCCCTAATACAGTTTATCTTGGGCAAAATCCGGGTTACAAGTCAATAAGATTGATCCGGTCATCCTTCAATTTTCTTTTTAAAAAAAGAATGAAAATAAAATTATTTTAATGGATTTTTTTTCAAAAACATCAACAAATTAAAGATCAGATTTTTATCATATTAGATCTTGATCAACTCAAGTTTTTGATCTTGTTAGCTAAGGTTTCTTTCTATTTTTATTTTTTATTTAATTTAGATTGGTTGAAGCTCCAAGTTATTTGAGTCTCAAGTCAACTGTTAGATTAATCTAAATTTAACAATTATGATTTATATGGTTTTAAAGAAGAGTTTTAATATTGCTTTTATATTAGTTTTGTATATGTAAAGAAATAAGCTTTTCAACAACTTAGGACACATCATTGTGTTTTTATTGCATTTGTTCTTATATGACTATTCTTTTCTCATGCTTCCGACTATGTTAGTCTTTATATTCTTACAAAATATTTAATTGAATCTCGTTTTCACAAAATTAATTATGTCTGGATGTCAATGATTTGCTTAATTATCCCTTCATTTGTCCTTAACATTACATAATAGCTTATTTAGAGACTGTTTGGGAATGTTGTAGTTGTTATTTTATAAAATATTTTTTTAATTAAAAAAAATTATTTTTTAAAATTATATCCTTATATGTTAATTTTAAAGTTTTTTAAAATTATTGTAAGATAGTCACTAGGCACTTTTACAATTTATGAAAGGAAATTTAAATACCACTCTTGTAACAACAAGCTTGCTTGACACAAGAGCGTCATAGTCTCACAACCTAAATCATGAGTTTTACGAGTTAGTCAGGTTGATTTGAGTTTTTTTTTTTAATTGATATTTTTTTAATTTAATCTTTAAACATTGAGTTTATTAAAAATTAAACTTTATAATTATTTTTTATTTTATTTCTATAGAGCTATTTTGATCTTTTGACCAGAGTTTGACAAGTTAACCCGGGTTGACTTGAGTTATTTTTTTATTTTTTTTTAAATCAATTTAATCCTTCAACATTAGGTTAATTGAGAATTGAACTTTATATATTTTTTTTATTTACTTTTTATGGGGTTATCATGATTTTATGATTTGGTTTGTAGGTTAGGCCAATTAACTTAGTTTTTTTTTTTTTTTTAAGCTGAAACTTTTTCAATTTTATTCTTTAATATGGGGTTGACTGGAATTTATATTTCATGATTTGTTTTGGTTTAATTTCTATAAGGTTATCTTGATCTCGTGACCTAGGTCACAGGTTTGGTCAGTTAACTCGAGTGGTATTTTATCTTCTTTTTTTAAAAAAAAAAAAATACATCCTTCAACTTTTTAGTTGATTTAGAATTGAGCTTTATAATTTGTTTTCTATGTGGTTATCCTAGTCTTATGATCGAAGTTTGACAAGTTTACCTAGGTTGACTTGGCTTATTTTTTTTAGTTGATTTTTTTTTTTCAATTTCATCATTCAATATTGAGTTGATTAAGAATATGGTTTAATAATTTTTTTTTATTTGCTTTCTATAAGATTATTAAGGTCTCATGACCTCGATAATGGATTTGACAGGTTAACCCGAGTTGATCTAATATGTTGTTATTTTAATATTTTTGTAAAAATATCGTTTTAATTTTTTTTAGTCAAGCTATATTTTTTATAAGTTATTCGAGTTATTTTTGAACTTGTCAAGTTAACAATGTCACATCATTATGCTATAAACGACATTAACAACACTAAGATATTATTTTATGTCTAGAAAAAAATTGATCCGACCCACAACATAGCTCGATGAATAATCTAACAATGACCTAAAGACCATTGTCAATATGCTTTGATTTTTATGTTGCATAGTTCACTCATTGTTACGTCTTTTAACAAGATTTAATATACAGATAAATTAACAAAATACTAGAAGAGGTGGTGCTTTGATTGTGCACCGCTTCACAAAACACTATTTATTTCAATATATTTTTGTTTTTTTATATTTTTTTAATTTAAATTTTTATTATTTAATATTTGATTTGGTTTGTTAAAACACTTTCATAATGTGTATGTCAATGAGGGCAGAACTAGCCTGACATGTATGGCTAAGGCTTAAGTCTTGTATGTGCATCAGAATGTTGGTTCCACGGCATGTCCTGCACAATATAGTTGCTTCCATTGGCACTCTTTCATGCCTGTTACTGTCAAGTATACATACAAAACATTATTCTGGCTTTTATGTAATCTCAATACAAATTATTTGATCAGAATGAATGACAAACTTTTAAGACAATGAATGGCTCTGACTTAATGGGACAAGATAGACAAAAACAGCAGATTTATATTGGAAAGTGCGACAAACCCTGCTAGATTGATATAACCCCTTCCCCCAATTATCTTCCTTGCTCTAACGTATTTGTTAAATCGACGTATGAATCTGCCTTGCTAGAAGAAGAAGCAGTGTTGAAGAGGGATCTGCTTGCTGCAAATGCTGGTTTCTTAGGAGTTGGTAGAGATGCAGTGTCACTTTCAAGCATGAAAACTACGTTTGACATGGTGGGACGATCCCATTGATGTTCTTGCACACACAAGAGGCCAACATTCACACACCTCACAAATTCATTTGCGTCACAAGTTTCGTATAATGCTCGGTCCATCAAATCCAGTACCTTTTCCTCTTTCCACAACCTCCATGCCTGTGACAAAGTTTAAAAATCAAAATTATTAAATGGTAGAGGAAGAAAAGGAGGCTGTGGCTTTGAAAATTTCCATTGCTTACATAAGCTGAGAGGCTAAAATTTTGATCAGACTTGTAAAATGCCGCATTTCTTTTTCCACTGAGAATTTCAAGTACGACCACACCGAAGCTAAAGACATCAGACTTCGTTGAGAAATCCCCATCCATTGCATACTCCGGTGCCATGTAGCCGCTGCATGACAGGTGAGTTTGTATCAAGTTAGATGACACAGAAATGTAATCAACATTTGATGTATAATAGAACTTACTAAGTCCCAACAACTCTCTGTGTGTTTGCCTCTGTTTGTTGGCCTCCTAAGATCCTTGCCAGGCCGAAATCAGAAATTTTGGGGTTCATCTCCTCATCTAAGAGGACATTGCTTGTTTTCAAGTCTCTGTGAATGATCTTCAGCCTTGAATCGCGGTGAAGATAAAGCAGTCCTCGAGCGATTCCCATGATAATGTTAAAGCGCAGTTCCCAATTTAATAACACGCACAGCGTCCGATCTTGTATGGTTTCAATTTCCATTGAGAGCATAAAGTAAGCAATCATCTTAAATTATCTGTTTCCTATCAGTATAGAAAAATGTTTAGTAGTGAAGTTTAGAGAGGCTAACCAAATATGAAGACATCCAAGCTCTTGTTTGGCATGTATTCATAGAGTAACATTTTCTCACATCCTTCTGCACAGTATCCCAAAAGTCTAACAAGATTACGATGTTGAAGTTTGACGATCAATGTAATTTCATTCTTGAATTCCTCCAAGCCTTGCCCTGAACCATAAGAAAGTCTTTTTATAGCTATTTCTTGGCCTCCCGGTAACTTTCCCTGAACAAAAATCAATACACGGCATGTCAGAATAAACTCCAGTACTGTAGGAAACAGCATGGTCATTTACCTTGTAAACAGGCCCAAAACCCCCTTGTCCTAGCTTGTTTGCACCCGAGAAGTTATCTGTAGCAGCTAGTATGCATTCCATGTCAAAAAACGGTACATCTATGCCTTTCTTATCATCTACAGTGTAATGGTCAGCATATATCAAATCCCTGGATCGTCTCTCAGTGTCATTCAAGTGAAATGCTGCATTCCCCTGATTGTTTTCTCTGTTTTCTGAGTTGAAGGCAATTTCAAGAGTTAATCACTTGCTGAGTTTTCATTGAAAAATATTCTTATTTTATCAAAAGAATAAAGATTAAACTGTTGGCATATTGAGTACCTCGACCAGTAACCTTCGTTGATCTTCGCAAATAATACAGAAAGAAGGAAGCACATGGGATGATTACAGAAGCTGCAATAACTCCAAGTAAAACCAGATATACTGACCTCCTTTTCTTTGTAGATGCTGCATGTTAATCAGAGAAATTACTGCTATAAGCTATTATCATTGAGGCAGCAGGTTAGCTATATTCTTTAATAAATTATATAGTTGCACAAATTTATGGAAAGACTAACAAACAAGCCATTATTACTTGTCAGAAGTAGCAAATTTTACTGTCCTAGCAGCATTGTCTGAATTGCTTGCTTACAAAGAAATCTAGATATAGATCACTTAAAATGTTATTGTCAGTATACCTGGAATGCAACTGACCGTTTTGGGATCCCACCAAAAGGATTTACTGCAAAGGCACCTTTTCATCCCATTTGTTGCAGAACTGCAGGTTGAATGTTGCCAGTCATTGCATTCATCGAGTGAGTTACAGAGTGGTTCAGATGGTTTAGCCCACCCGATTTCAACTTCAGCAAATCTTGTACCTTCAAATGAAGAACCTAATATAGTATTACTACGGTTAGCGTCGCATCTTCCAATTACATGAAATGGCCAGGACTGGTTGTGCTGCTGCATATAGTTTCCCATCGACTCGATAGCTGTACAATATACATAGCCAACGTCTATTGAAAATTTTTGCAACTCTTCATCAATGCCAGTTACACGATACTGGGCACCATCAGGTGCCTCAAACATAAGCTGGCTAATGGAATCATCACAGTGGAACCTGAAGTACATTTTATCGCCACAGTTTGGTCCCGTGCTTAGCGGGTAGGGGATTATGGTAGTGCCGCAAATCTCACATTTTCTTTTCACCGATGCTGAAAGAGTGGAATGTCTACATGTCAAAGTTCGTGCAATTTAAAATTGTATTTACTTCTGAATCTTTGTATTTGAAAACTGAGCAAAACTTTTATAAACTATAACCATTTCTAGACTCTAGCTTTGTCATGAAATAGACCAATAGACAACACCAGCACAACCATTTTTGTTTTCCTGTGGCAAACTCAATCTGCAAGACTGATTCTGCAAATGCTAACTCACAAAAGATTATGCAGGAATAAGTTGAAATTTTTGGTGTTAAAACAATTAAACTTACTGTACAAGAACCATTGCAATCAAGGGCCGTATCAGATGATAAACTAGAGTCACAAACGTGTGTTTACTTCTCAGGAAAAAAAAAAAATAGCCAGGCATCAAAATTCTAAGAGATAAATCAGCTATGCAGATACCAAGTCATCGTATTGATAGGATTAAGTACCTATTGCTGAAAGTGGCACACGGACTTTGAGGTCACGACCCCTTTCATACTGCTCCTGAATGTTGTTGAGATCCTTAAACCAAGTCCAGCATGTAAAATTATTATCCCCCTTCTCAGCCTTGTGATAAGAATATGCCTGGCAGTTGCATTTGCTAAGGCACTTGTTCATACAGTCATTTTCATCTGAGTAGCCAGGTTCAGCATCAGGCTTTCCTGCTTTCATCGATTTTAACTCCAAGAAGTTCTGGCTGCACAAAGGTGACATTCTTTCACACCCCTCTGAAAAGTTTCCTAATTTCCAATTGTCAGGTGACTTGGGCTGGAATCCTGGCAAACACTTGCAAGGAATCCTATTTAGACTATTGCAGCTACCAAAACTCCCACAAGCATCAAATACACTGCATCGATCACTTGGTTCCAACCAGCTCAAACTCCAAGTCGCATTTCTCCAGAGGAAAAACTGTATCCGCCCATCGAAATTCATCACCAGTCTTGCATTGTTATAATTCACAGCTGTTGAATTTATTTTATTATAAGGATTTCCATTTGTAGGTGTGTTCCCAAGAGGTCTGCTTGGTTTCCTGCTGGAATTCATGAGCAAGTTAGAAACAAGCCAGAGCCTTTCGTCGGATCTTACAAAACTTCCTGAAACTCCACTTTTCCAGTGCGGAATCGATCCGTTCTTCATGATGATGTACTGTTTTTTTCTTTCATCAAGCTGAAATTTGAAGTCTCCTGGTGCTGGGTCAATGGAACTCTTCCAAGAAGTCAACATAAAGTTCTTGTCTATCTTCATTCCAGGAAGAAATGTGTCAGTTGGATAATCAAAGCTTTGCCACAATATTGCTGAACCATTTGCAGCTTCTTGGATCAAGACTAAGTTCCCGGAATCCATGAGCTTCAACCTCCGAGTGAAAGAAGATGAAGATGATGTTGATTCTATCCTTGCGGACCAGTAAGATGTTCTATTTCCATCCATCACCTGGAGGTTTCCATCTTGTCCGAGGGAAAAAACTCCCCTGGAATTATCGAGTGGATTTTCACGGTTAGCAACCCACACAACAGTTTGAGGGCTGTATCCGTAATACCAGATGCCTAGGTATTTCTTGCCATCATTTCTCCCATATGGAGTAAAGAATCCAAGTTCAAATCTTTCTCCAGAAGAAACAAGAGTTTCTCTCATTTCATCCCTGACTGGAGTAGTGGACGATGTCATGTTATCCCTGGCCGAGCACATCCAAGAACTAAGAAAAAGAAAGAGTGTGAATGATGAGAAGATGCTAGACACCATGTTGGTTGCAGAAATCGTGATATGGGCTGTTTGAATTCTCCTTCTTTCTTTCACATCCATCATCAGAGAATGTCACTGCCCAACCTTGTATTACCAGCAGCATTCTTACATAGCTAACTGACTAGTCCTCTTTCTTTCTACCCCTTTCAGGGGTCCAAGCAATAGCAGATAGCTCAGTTACCACAAATAAGTCTACTACTTACTAATCAACGCGTTTTTAGCTGATTTTATCACTTTATGTTTGTTCGTTCTCACTAGAATATTCTCCTGGTGGTGTTTTTCAATTAGACAATGACGTTAACAGTTGACTGAACAGCTAGTTTCATGATGCACAGTGTCAATGCCAGGTCTGAACCAATATGGCTGAAATGCAAATGTAATGTTAGTACAAGCTGATATCTAGCCGAGAACATCAATGCTAGTAAACTGGAGGGACCACAGAAACCACCTAGTTCTATTATTAGGCTGCAGATTTTGGCGTGTCTGAGAAAAAGAGGGATAGAATTCAGTTATCTGAAAAGTTAAGATTACCAGATGAAGTCTTGGTCTTCCATTTTTGTCTCTTTCACCTTTTATTATTGGTCCATGAAACCGGTATGTAGTTTCGTTTGTTTTTATTCTTATCATAAATAATAATCTAGGTTCCTTTAATGAAAAGTCATTTTCTGAAAATTATTTTCTAAATTTTTTCATGTTTATTATTAAAAAAGTTGATCAATAAAAAAAAATTTAATTAATAAAAAATTTAATTTGATTTTTAGTATTTTAGATGGAATACACTTTTTAGAAAAGTTACAAAATATTCAAAAATATCATATTATATATTTATTTTATATAAATTTGATCATCAATTTAGTTTTTTGGAATTTAATTTGATTTTTATATCAACTTTAATCTTATTTTTCTTATTGTTATTTGTTTTTCTCTTATCTTTTTTTTTTAATTGAAATTTTTTTATCCATTAAATTTCATCCTCGTTCTTTTGATTTTTATTTATTTTATTTGAAATAATATTTGACATTAGATTTTTTTTTTAATTTCATCATCTATGAACTTTTAATTTGTCGAATTTAGTTTTTATTATTTTAATTATTATTTATTTTATTTAAAATAATTTATAAAATTTAAATATTTTTTTTAATTTCATTCATCTTTCAACATTTTTATCTCCGTTAGATTTGGTTCATATTCTTTTAATAAACTTGAAAAAAATTAAACATTAATAAATTATTTTTCAGTTTATTTTTATAGTATAGTCAAATACTAGAAAATATTTTCTAAATTATTTTTTATAACACTGCTAAATATTAGAAAAACTTATATTTTCTGCAAAACAAACTAACAAGATTTTTCTAGTAAAATAACAAGTTCCAATTCTACTTCAACGATAATTTGGTGAGATGGAAAATTAGATCTTTAAAATGGAAAAGAGAAAGAGCTCATCTTAAAATGCCTAAATAGATGTATATTTGTGTTGTTTATGATGTGATAATGCTCCATCACAAACAAACAAACAAAAAAACTAAAAATATATCTAGTTGAATTATTGCAAAATTTACTTAGCAATTATAAGAGCCCAACAATGATAATGATGTTCAGGAGACTTTTTGACTATTATAACCCTCAATATCATATTTTCATCTTCTGTATTTTTTCAATTTGTATTCAGATTAGTACACACTAGATTTATAGAATTATAGGCAGGATCCATTTTATTTTATTTTTTGTAAAAATATAATATTGAGGTGTCATATGCGTGTTCTGAAGAAGGAAAAAAAAAATCTACAATGGGGTCAAATAAACTATTTTTATTTTAATTATATGATAAAAAATAATAATAGGCAATGACACTAAATAAACTAAATAAAAAAAATTGATTATGATAACTTTTTTTAAAAATCATTTTTCAAAAAAAAAAAAAACAATATAACTCAATTTTCAACAAATTAAATATAGAATAATAAATTTTAATTAAAAAAATAAAAAATAAACTAACTCGAGACACTTCGAGTTAACATAATCAATTGAATTACAAAAAAAAAAAAAAAAACGACCAAGTCAAATACTAAATTAAACAAATTTGAATTGATCAAATTGAAAAAATAAATAAATTGTGGGATAAAATAAAAGGAATGAACTCTCCCTTGTCCATACTTTTTGTCCATAATGTTTACATTGTTCAAATTCAATTTTTATAGCTTTAATTATTTTAAATCAATAAAACTTTATTTGATTTCTGTAAATCAAGTGTCAACCGAGCAACGAATTTTTTTTTATTGATACCGTGAGATCCCCTAGCCAAGACAAACAAAGTATACCACAAAGTTTAATCCCAAAAATAATAAAATTAAAAACAAAATTAAAGAATAATAATAATAAAAAAAAAACTGAAGGACTAAGAAAAAAAACTCTATTACAATTCGTAGTGTTTTCTCTATAGGTGAACATGACTTTTGCCGGTAAGCCCACCAAGCCCCTATCCAGAAAACTACAGAGCATCTCCTTAATCATGTCTGGATCAGACATGGCCAACAACCTGGCTTGACTCCAAACCGGTGGAGAAATGTCTTCCTACTCTTCCTTGACCATTGATAGCCGTCGGCTTGGTCAAATTGATATGAGGCTGATATCCTTGGACCTTCCGAAGATTGGATTGTAGGCAAGGCCAGTATCTGTGCCTTCTTTAAATGGTTTTGGATTCTCCATGGAACCCTTAAAACTGAGAGTAGGAATTTCAAATTGCAGAGTCTAAAGAAGAACACAAAGAGAAGAAAAAAGCATGGTGAAAGAAGGATCACGCAGTTGGCTTGATTTGTCAGAAGAGATTGTTTTTACCATGATTGAAGTAATGTGCAGCTGCAATGGTTGGTGAATTATGAGGGGTGGTTGAAAATTATATGATGCTTTGTCTCCTTAAAGAGCTATTGGGGATTATCTGGTGATAAACTGTTAAAACCATGGGCACCCTGTATGGATTATGATGCTCAAAAAGGGTTAATGTCGCCTAAGAAGAAATACTACTGTGTGGAATCTGATCAAGCGACTTGACACAGCCGTTGAAAGTTTTCAAAGTTTGCTAAGACTCTAAATTTAAACGAATTGATAATAACAACGTAGAACACTTGAAAGAAAAATTGTTTACGGGGAATTACACAGATACAATAATGAAGTTCTGAGAGGGTTTTGATTACAATTTCATAACAGAAGGACTAATTAGACATGAATTCTGTCTTGGAAAAACATGAGATTTCACCAGGAAAAAAAAACCTTCCCATTCAAAGATTGAGAAACTTTCCAAGATTTTATGCAAATTGATAGGAAATTATCTACCTTCGTCTGAAGCAATCGTTGTATCGATGTTTATTTCTTGTTTACTTGAAGATGAAGCTGTGCTAAAAAGGCCTGTTCCTTGTTTACTTGAACAAGAAGCTATGCCAGAAAGGCCTCTTCGTATAAAAAAGGCTGGGTTCTTAGGAACCGGCAAGTTTGCAGTTTCACTGCTAAGCATCACAACAACATTGGACATGGTCGGACGGTCGGATGGATCATCTTGTACGCATAAGAGTGCAACATTTACACACCTCAGAAACTCATTGGTGTTGCAAATCTCACGTAATGTCTCGTCCATTAAATCCAATGCCTTGTCTTCTCTCCATAATCTCCAAGCCTGGAATTTTGAAGTTTAAGTCAGCATCGCTTATCAAATGATAAAACATTATATTAGCACCGTTGAACTTACATAAGCTAGAAGGCTTTGGGCTTCATCAGAATTAAAATATCCTGTGTTCCTTTTCCCGCTAAGAATCTCAAGTACAACTACGCCGAAACTAAAAACATCAGATTTGACAGAGAATAGGCCATCTAAGGCGTACTCTGGCGACATGTAGCCACTGCATTACAACAATTTTCACTAGAATCAGTAACTCAGCTGGATTCAGACACCTAATTCAGCGTTAACCATGACATGATTGTAGGATTGCAGGCTGCTAAAAGAGAGTGTTTGCATATGAATGTATGTCTGATGAATATCAATGTTGATAGGATCTGAAACTTACTAAGTTCCAACAACTCTGTTTGTGCTCCCTTCGGTTTGTTTGCCTTCGAACATCCTTGCCAATCCAAAGTCAGAAATTTTTGGATTCATTTCCGCATCTAATAAAATGTTGCTCGTTTTCATATCACGATGAATAATCCTGAGTCTAGAATCTTGGTGGAGATAAAGAAGACCTCTAGCAACTCCTAAAATGATATCAAAGCGCGTCTCCCAATTCAGTAACATTCCCAGATCTCGATCTTCAGAGGTTTTCCATTTCCATGAGAACAAAAATTAGCAACCATGAGTGCTGCAAACGTACATTTATAAAACAAAAATGATGAATCTGTTTAGAGACTAACCAAATATGAAGGAATCTAAGCTTTTGTTAGGCATATATTCATAGAGTAAAATCTTTTCATCTCCTTTTATGCAGTAACCTACTAGTCTGACAAGATTCCGATGCTGCAATCTAGCAATCAAAATCACCTCATTCTTAAACTCCTCTAGGCCTTGTCCTGAAACACTAGAGAGTCGTTTTATTGCGATTTCTTGACCTCCTGGAAATTTTCCCTGAAACCAAAGTTGCCATGCAGGTAAAATTCAGCCAGAAAACTTGTCAGACACAAAAATTGCAATGATTAACTTAAATATTACTTTGTAAACAGGTCCGAAGCCCCCTCTTCCAAGCTTGTTTGCTTCTGAAAAATAATCCGTAGCTGCTAGTATGCTGTCTAAATCAAAGAAAGGTACATCTATGCCCTTCTTATCTTCTTCGTTGAACTCTTCTGCATCCATCAAGTTCTTGACCCGTTTCTCAGTGCCATACAAAACAGCTGCATTTCTTTCAGTATTTTGCTGGCTTTCTGAAATTTCAAGAAGACAACTGCTAATTACATGAGGAATCCCTTAAAAACTTCAATACCACCTTACACGTGGAAAATTTGTCTAGTTACCTCGTCGTTTGGCCTTCTTTCTCATAAAAATGCAGATGTAAAGGAAGATGCTTGATAGAACTATGACAGTAGCAATTGCAACTCCTACAATCAAAGACAGTGGTTTCTTTTTTCTCGAAGATCCTCCTGCTTGTCCATCGAAAACTTCAAGAAAGAAAGGGGGTATGCGCATTATAATAAATTAAACTGGATGAAATTTATGGTTTTCACTACTTTTGCGGTTTGAGGCAAGATATAGAGTGCTCACCATGAACGCAATTTAGAGCATTGCCATCCCACCAAAAATTTGAATTGCAGAGGCATCTCGCTGTGCCATTTCCTTTTTTATTGCAAGTTGAATTTGACCAATCGTCGCAGTCTGAAGACGAAGAGCAGACTGGCTCTTGAGGTGGCTCCCAACCAATAACTATTTCTACCAGACCTTGAGATGAAACATTGGAATCACACCAGCGTTTAGAGGCGTTCATCTTAAATGGAAATGACGTGTTGAACTTCCGAATTTGACCTCTTGTACTGGCATTACAATCATCTACATCTTTCTCTTGGATAACAAATGTTCTTGTATCTTGATTGATGGTAGTGACATTATAGGTGCCGTTGTGTGTCTTAAAGCTGAGTTTTCCTGTGGACTTATCGCAGTAGAAACTGGAGTACATGGGGTCACCACAATCTGATCCATTACTTAGAGGATAAGGAATCACATTTATGCCACAAGGCTCACAACTTTTAGCCTTTGATTCTGCAAAAAAAAAAAATGGAGCTTTTTTAAGGTATGAAACAGTTCTGATATTTAGTTCAGTTATGAATTAAGTCCACTGCTTGTCTCCAGTCTTCTTTCTTAGAAAATTATCCTTGACGTAATTCTAGCATCTTGTAGTAACAAAAGGAGAAAGAACAAGTCGAAAGAAGAAAGTACCTATGTCAGAAATGGCGACTCGGACAAAGAGATCGGGCCCAACATAAGAATATTCCTCCTGGAGATCTTTAAGATCATCATCCCTCCAGATCAAGCAAGTTTTGTTGAGAGGTATGTCCCTTCGCAAATTGACTTTCCCCTTAACAAAGGAATAAGCTTGGCATTGGCATTTACTACACTCCTCGCTGCATTGTTTTTCATCCTCAACCTCAAAAACAGTGTCTGGTTGACCAAATTTCATCGTCCTCAAGCCCAAGAAGGTGTTCCTCTTCACACAGAGGTCAGAGCTTCTGCTACAACCACTGGAGAAATCGTCATTTTTCCAATTTTCCGGTGACTTAGGCTCAAATCCTGGTAAACATCTGCAAGCCACTTTATTGTATAGATTGCAGCTGCCAAAGTTCCCACAGGGATTATACACACTGCATTTGTCTTTCGGCTCCCACCATAGCGTAGACCTATTTGTGTTATAGCTCAAGTATTGTAGCTCCCCTTTAACGTCCAACCTAATCCTTGTATCTGAGAGTGATATATTTATTCCGTTGAGTATTGAAGTTGGATTAGAAACAGAATTGGATTCAAAACCTCTGGTGAAGTTCGATAGAAAGTATTCTATAACATCAGGCATTCTTTCTGGTCTAAAGGAATCACTTGACTCCCCACTAGTCCAGTGCTTTATACTGCCATCGGAGATAACAAACTGGCCCCTTTCTTCATCTAGCTTAAATGTGAAGTTACCTTCTTTTGGATCACCTTCACTTTTCCATGAAGTCAATTTTAGATTCGCACTCATCTTCATACCTGAAAGAAATGTATCAGTTGGATGTTCAAAGCTTTGCCATAGAATAGTTGTCGAAAGGGTATTACTATCACACAAAACCAAGTTCCCAGAATCTAAGAGCTTAGCCAACCGAGACCCTGGTTTTGATGTTGATTGATGCTCTGTAGACCAAAAAGGATACCCATTTTTATCTAAAATCTTGAGGTTTCCATCTTCTGTGACAGCCAAAACTGCTCCATCATCAAGAAGTGGGCTGTTTCGATTGGCAACCCACACAACTATTCGTGGATTCGTGTAATACCAAATTCCTAAATAGCTTCCGTAAACAGAACTTTGTTTGGGAGCAAAGAACCCCAGTTCAAACCTTTTTCCTGCTGAAACAAGAGTTTCTCCACCATCATTAGTAATCAAACTACCAGCATATGTGATGGTATCTCTAGCAAAGCAACATAAAAGGGAGGAGCATAATAAGAATGCATAAGAAAAGAAAACGGTTGATAGCATGCTATGCATTGCACATAGATCTCTCTGGTTAAGACCTCTTCTTACCATCAACCATGAATGTATCACTCAAGTCAACTGCAAAGCAAATTTTCACTGCACGTGTTCTGTGTTGACGCTGACCATAAAGGAAGGGAGATGATGCTTTACTAAACTTAGATTAATTTAGAATAGTTAATCATTTGAACACCACAACATTTTCCTAGTCATCGACAAAAAATTAATACATTGTAACGTTGTAGTGTTTATTTTGTAAAATATTTTTTATTTAAAAATATATTAAAATAATATTTTTATTATTTTTGATATTAAAAATTAATTTTAAATAAAAAAATTATAATTTAATGAGAAACACAATTTAAAACAATTTTATCTAGCTTATATTTTCTTTAATGGTGGTACTCTAGTGATAGAGTTGCCGTAGTGGGGTGGTAATGAAATATAGCAACAGTGATGATAATATTGCATGTAGTGATGATGATAAGATTTTGATGGTTAAGATTGATGAATGATTTTGTGTATAAATTATTATTTAAAAAAGTTTAAAAAATATTTTATTTAAAACAAATTCCTTCTTAAACTACCCATAAATAATTAAATTGCCTGCTGCAGAAGTGGTTATTATTATTATTATTATTATTATTATTATTATATATGTTCGAGTTAGTTTATGTATATTTTAATTAATTTTAAAATTAATAACTATAAAATTTTCAATAATTTTAAAATTTATAAAATTTAAACTAATAATTTTTAAAAATTAAATTTAAAAGCTAACAAGTTAATTTATATATTTCTAATTATGCAGGCTTGTTCTTTTCTTTTACAAGTATTGGCTCTCCTTTCCCACGCCATTTTCTGTGGCAACAAGGGCGCGTCAAGGCATTTTTCAAACTTTATGCATTCATGCTTACAAGGCTGATTCAGGTTTAATAAGTATGCTTTGAATGCGATTCTTCTTATATTCCCATGCAGGACGCGAATTTATTGTAGTCCTTTAATTTAGAAAATTATGAGATCAGGGTCGTCCACTCATATATGTCCATTTGCAGCTTCTTGGATCAAGACTAAGTTCCCGGAATCCATGAGCTTCAACCTCCGAGTGAAAGAAAATGAAGATGATGTTGAATTCTCCTTCTTTCTTTCACATCCATCATCAGAGAATGTTACTGCCCAACCTTGTATCACCAGCAGCATTGTTACATAGCTAACTGACTAGTTCTTTCTACCCCTTTCAGGGGACCAAGCAAGAGCAGAGAGCTAATTTACCACAAATAAGTCTACTTCTAACTAATCAACGCGTTTTTAGCTCATTTTATCACTTTATGTTTGTTCCTTTTCACTAGAATATTCTCCTGGTGGTGTTTTCCAATTAGACAGAGACGTTACCAGTTGCCTGAACAGCAAGTTTCATGATGCACAGTGTCAATGTCAGGTCTGAACTAATGGCTGAAATGCAAATGGAGCAATGTTAGTACAAGCAGATATATCGCCGAGAACGTTAATGCTAGAAACTGGAGGCACCACAGAAACCACCTAGTTCGATTAGGTTTTGGCGTGTCTGAGGAAAAGAAGGATACAATTCAGTAATCTGAAAAGCAAAGATTACCAGATGAAGTCATGGTCTTCTATTTTTGTCTATTTCACCTTTTATTATTGGTCCATGAAACTGGTATGTAGTTTCGTTTGTTTTTATTCTTATCAGAAATAATAATCTAGGTTCGTTTAATGAAAAGTTATTTTCTGAAAATTATTTTTTAAATTTTTTCATGTTTATTATTGGAAAAGTTTATTAATAAAAAATAATTTTTAATTAATAAAAAATTTAATTTGGTTTTTAGAAAGTATTTTAGTTTTATTTTAGGTGGAATATTACACTTTTTAGAAGTTATAAAATATTCAAAAATATCCTATTATCTATCTATTATATCAAATTTGATCATCAATTTAGCTCTTTGAAATTTAATTTGATTTTTATATCAACTTTGACCTTATTCTTCTTATTGTTATTTGTTTTTTTCTTAATTGAAATATTTTTTATCCATTAGATTTGATCCTTGTTCTTTTGATTTTTATTTATTTTATTTGAAATAATCTTTGTCATTAATTTTTTTTTAATTTCATCATTTATCAACTTTTTATTTGTCATATTTAGTTTCTATTATTTTAATTGTTATTTGTTTTATTTAAAATAATTTATAAAATTTGAATATTTTTTCAATTTCATCATCTTTCAACCTTTTCATCTGTTAAATTTGGTCTTTATTCTTTTAGTAAACTTGAAAAAAATTAAACATTAATAAATTATTTTTCCTTTCATTTTTCATGGTATAGTCAAACACTAGAAAATGTTTTCCAACTTATTTTTTATAATATTTCTAAATATCACAAAAAAATATATGTTTTTAAAAATTTATTTTTCATGAAAACTAGTTGTCAAGAAAAAAATATTTTCTAGGAAACAAACAAGATTTGCTCAGTAAAATGACAAGTTCCAATTCTACTTCAATGATATATTTGGTGAGATGGAAAATTAGAAGATCTTTAAAATAGAAAAGAGAAAGAGCTCATCTTAAAATGCCTAAATAGCTGTATATTTGTGTTGTTTATGATGTGATAATGATATTCTCCATCACAAACAAAAGTTGTGGCATCCAAAAAAAACTAAAAAAATATCTTGTATAAAACAAATTATTGCAAAATTTACTTGGCAATTATAAGAGCCCAACAATGATAATGATGTTCAGGAGACTTTTTAACTATAAAAAATACGTTAGAGGATAACTAGTAATTTTTTATTGAATGGTGAAATCAAAAAGAAAAATCAATATAATAATAAGATATAAGAAAAAAATTTAAAAAATAAGGATCAAATTGAAAAAAATAAAATATCACAAATTTGGATTTAGTGGTGAAATTAAAAACAAATTAAAATTTTACAAAATGGCCAAGAACATAAATTAAAAATCAAAACAATAAAGATCAAAGTTAAAATTTCAATAAACAAGAGGGCAATTCTAAAATTTTGAATGGCTAGTTTGAATTTCGAGTGGAAAAGAAAAGAAAACATCATTGGCAATAAATCATTCCACCCCTGTTATGAAACACCATAAATTTCACTCTACATTGTAAGATCTTCGTATCAGGTGACCAAAAAAACTATGAAGTCAAATACTAAATTAAGCAAATTTGAATGGATCAAATTGAAAAAAATAAAAATAAATTGAGGGATACAAGAAAAGGGATGAACCTTCCCTTATCCATACATTTTGTCCTTAATTTTTAGGTTGTTCAAATTTGGTCTTCATTTCTGTATACCAAGTGTCAAATGAGCAATGACTTTTTTTATTCACACCGTGAGATCCCCTAACCAAGGTAGACAAAGTATATCACAAAGTTTGATCCCAAAAATAATAAAATTGAAAAAAGAATTAAAGAGCAAAAAAAAAAAAAAACTAAAGGACTAAGGAAAAAAAAAAACTCTATTACAATTCATAGTGTTTTCTCTATAAAATTGAAGTAATATTATTTTATCCTTAAACATGACCATTACAATGACACGAATGCATGTCACTTTGATATTGTTTACATCGCAACTTGAGTCAAAATCCATTTCTTGCTGCTCTATCGGTGTGAGGATAAGTCATAGTGCCGAATAGCATAATATGTTGTTATTCACATAAGCAAACATTGTGTGACGTATAATATGAATGA
This sequence comes from Populus alba, assembly GCF_005239225.2. NCBI lineage: Eukaryota > Viridiplantae > Streptophyta > Magnoliopsida > Malpighiales > Salicaceae > Populus > Populus alba. The sequence continues at coordinate 20,932,761 of NC_133302.1, read as the reverse complement.
ATAAAGAAAACAACACATGAAATGTCCAAGAAACTGACTCAACATTCACAATGCCAAACAAAAGGCCACGGAATTGAATTAAATTTGCACTCCTACAAGTTAGAAAATTCACGATGCCAAGAGGAGGTAAGTGATTTCGTGTTTTTAAGAACAGTCTCATGTTCTCAAATTAAGATATTCGTTAAGAATTATTGATTTTACATGCCCGATTACAATGATACTGCTAAATGTCACAAAAAATATATATGTTTTTAAAAATTTATTTTTCATGAAAACTACTTCTCAAGAAAAAAATATTTTCTAGGAAACAAACAAGATTTGCCTAGTAAAATAACAAGTTTCAATTCTACTTCAATGATATATTTGGTGAAATGGAAAATTAGAAGATCTTTGAAATGGAAAAGAGAAAGAGCTCATCTTAAAATACCTAAATACCTGTATATTTGTGTTGTTTATGATGTGATAATGATATTCTTCATCACAAACAAAAAAAAAAAAAAACTAAAAAAAATATCTAGTTGAATTATTGCAAAATTTACTTAGCAATTATAAGAGCCCGACAATGATAATGATGTTCAAGAGATTTTTTTACTATATAAAGAGATTTTTTTTAGTTTGAGACATATTTTCATCTTCTGTATTTTTTTAATTTGTACTCAAATTAGTACACACTAGATTTATGGAATTGTAGGCAGTATCGATTCTTTTTTTTTTTTTTTTGTAAAAATATGATATTAAGGTTTCATAAGCGTGTTCTAAAGAAGGAAAAAAAATCCACAATTAGGTAAAATAAATTACTTTTTATTTTAATTATAGGATAAAAAATAATAATAGACAGTGACATCAAAAAAACTAAATAAAAAAAATAATTATGATAACTTGAAAAAAAAACTATATTTTTTAAAAATAATATAACTCAATTCTTAGCCCAATAAATATAGAATAATAAAATTGAATTAAAAATGTAAAAATAAACCAACCCGAGTCACTTTAAATTAGCATAATCAATTGAATTACCAAAAAAACTATCAAGTCAAATACTAAATTAAGCAAATTTGAATAAATTAAATAAATAAATTATGGGATAAAAGAAAAGGGATGAACCATACATTTTAGTCCCTAATTTTTAAATTGTTTAAATTGGTCTCCATAGCTTTAATTGCTTTCGATCAATAAAATTTATTTAATTTCGGTAAACCAAGCGTCATCTAAGCAATGATTTTCTTTATTAATACCCTGAGATCCCCTAGCCAAGACAGACAAATATACCACAAAGTTTAATCCCAAAAATAATAAAATTAAAAAAAGAATTAAAGAACCAAAAAAAAAAACTGAAGGACTAAGAAAAAAACTCTGTTACAATTCGTAGTGTTTTCACTATAGGTGAACATGACTTGTGCCGGTAAGCCCACCAAGCCCCTTTTCAAAAAACTACAGAGCATCTCCTTAATCATGTCTGGATCAGACATGGCCAACAACCTGGGCTCGACTCCAAACCGGTGGAGAAATGTCTTCCTGCTCTTCCTTGACCATTGATAGACGTTGGCTTGGACAAATTGATATTAGGCTGATATCCTTGGACCTTCCGAAGAATGGATTGTAGGCAAAGCCAGTATCTGTGCCTTTTTTAAATGGTTTTGGATTCTCCATGGAACCCTTAAAACTGAGTGTAGGAATTTCAAAATGCAGAGTCTAAAGAAGATCACAAAGAGAAGAAAAAAGCATGGTGAAAGAAGGATCGTGCAGTGGGCTTGATTTGTCAGAAGAGATTGTTTGTACCATGATTTAAGTAATGTGCAGCTGCAATGGTTGGTGAATTATGAGGGGTGGTTGAAAATTATATGATGCATTGTCTCCTTAAATAGATATTGGGGATTATCTGGTGATAAACTGTTAAAACCATGGGCACCCTGTATGGATTATGATGCTCAGAAAGGGTTAATGAAGTTCTGAGATATTGGGGATTACAGAAGAAATACTACTGTGTGGAATCTGATCAAGCATCTTGACACAGCCGTTGAAAGTATTCAAAGTTTTCTAGGATTCTAAATTTAAACGAATTGATAATAACACTGCAGAACACTTGAAAGAAAAATTGTTCACGGAGAATTACACAGATACAATAATGAAGTTCTGAGAGGGTTATGATTACAATTTCAGAACAGAAGGACTAATTAGACATGAATTCTGTCATGGAAAAACATGAGATTTTATGCAAATTGATAGGAAATTATCTGCCATCGTCTGAAGCAATCGCTGTATCGATGCTTGTTTCTTGTTTACTTGAAGATGAAGCTGTGCCAGAAAGGCCTGTTCCTTGTTTACTTGAAGATGAAGCTGTGCCAGAAAGGCCTCTTCGTATAAAAAAGGCTGGGTTCTTAGGAACCGGCAAGTTTGCAGTTTCACTGCTAAGCATCACAAGAACATTCGACATGGTCGGACGGTCGGATGGATCATCTTGTACGCATAAGAGTGCAGCATTTACACACCTCAGAAAATCATTGGTGTTGCAAATCTCACGTAATGTCTCGTCCATTAAATCCAATGCCTTGTCTTCTCTCCATAATCTCCAAGCCTGGAATTTTGAAGTTTAAGTCAGCATCGCTTATCAAATGACAAAACATTATATTAGCACGGTTGAACTTACATAAGCTAGAAGGCTTTGGGCTTCATCAGAATTAAAATATCCCGTGTTCCTTTTCCCGCTAAGAATCTCAAGTACAACGACGCCGAAACTAAAAACATCAGATTTGACAGAGAATAGGCCATCTAATGCGTACTCTGGCGACATGTAGCCACTGCATTACAACAATTTTCACAAGAATCAGTAACTCAGCTGGATTCAGACACCTAATTCAGCATTAACCATGACATGATTGTAGGATTGGAGGCTGCTAAAAGAGAGTGTTTGCATATGAATGTATGTCTGATGAACATCAAAGTTGATAGGATCTGAAACTTACTAAGTTCCAACAACTCTGTTTGTGCTCCCTTCGGTTTGTTTGCCTTCGAACATCCTTGCCAATCCAAAGTCAGAAATTTTTGGATTCATTTCCGCATCTAATAAAATGTTGCTCGTTTTCATATCACGATGAATAATCCTGAGTCTAGAATCTTGGTGGAGATAAAGAAGACCTCTAGCAACTCCTAAAATGATATCCAAGCGCGTCTCCCAATTCAGTAACATTCCCAGATCTCGATCTTCAGAGGTTTTCCATTTCCATAAGAACAGAAATTAGCAACCATGAGTGCTGCAAACGTACATTTATAAAACAAAAATGATGAATCTGTTTAGAGACTAACCAAATATGAAGGAATCTAAGCTTTTGTTAGGCATATATTCATAGAGTAAAATCTTTTCATCTCCTTTTATGCAATAGCCTACTAGTCTGACAAGATTCCGATGCTGCAATCTAGCAATCAAAATCACCTCATTCTTAAACTCCTCTAGGCCTTGTCCTGAAACACTAGAGAGTCGTTTTATTGCAATTTCTTGACCTCCTGGAAATTTTCCCTGAAACCAAAGTTGCCATGCAGGTAAAATTCAGCTAGAAAACACAAAAATTCCAATGATTAACGTAAATATTACTTTGTAAACAGGTCCGAAGCCCCCTCTTCCAAGCTTGTTTGCTTCTGAAAAATAATCCGTAGCTGCTAGTATGCTGTCTAAATCAAAGAAAGGTACATCTATGCCCTTCTTATCTTCTTCGTTGAACTCTTCTGCATCCATCAAGTTCTTGACCCGTTTCTCAGTGCCATACAAAACAGCTGCATTTCTTTCAGTATTTTGCTGGCTTTCTGAAATTTCAAGAAGACAACTGCTAATTACTTGAGGAATCCCTTAAAAACTTCAATACCACCTTACACGTGGAAAATTTGTCTAGTTACCTCGTCGTTTGGCCTTCTTTCTCATCAAAATGCAGATGTAAAGGAAGATGCTTGATAGAACTGTGACAGTAGCAATTGCAACTCCTACAATCAAAGACAATGGTTTCTTTCCTCCTGCTTGTCCATCGACAACTTTAAGAAAGAAAAGGGGGTATGCGCATTATAATAATTTAAACTGGATGAAACTTATGGTTTTCACTACTTTTGCGGTTTGAGGCAAGATATAGAGTGCTCACCATGAACGCAATTTAGAGCATTGCCATCCCACAAAAAATTTGAATTACAGAGGCATCTCGCTGTGCCATTTCCTTTTTTATTGCAAGTTGAATTTGGCCAATCGTCGCAGTCTGAAGACGAAGAGCAGACTGGCTCTTGAGGTGGCTCCCAACCAATATCTATTTCACACCAGTGTTTAGAGGCGTTCATCTTAAATGGAAATGACGTGTTGAACTTCCGAATTTGACCTCTTGTACTGGCATTACAATCATCTACATCTTTCTCTTGGATAACAAATGTTCTTGTATCTTGATTGATGGTAGTGACATTATAGGTGCCGTTGTGTGTCTTAAAGCTGAGTTTTCCTGTGGAATTATCGCAGTAGAAACTGAAGTACATGGGGTCACCACAATCTGATCCAGTACTTAGAGGATAAGGAATCACATTTATGCCACAAGGCTCACAACTTTTAGCCTTTGATCCTGCAAAACATGGAGCTTTTTTTAAGGTATGAAACAGTACTGATATTTAGTTCAGTTATGAATTAAGTCCACTGCTTGTGTGCAATCTTCTATCAGAGAAAATTATCCTTGATGTAATTACAGCATCTTGTAGTAACAAAAGGAGAAAGAACAAGTCGAAAGAAGGAAGTACCTATGTCAGCAATGGGGACACGAACAAAGAGATCCGGCCCATCATGAGAATATTCCTCCTGGAGATCTTTAAGATCATCCATCCAGATCAAGCAAGTAGGTTGTCTCTCCCTTCGCTTATTGACTTCCCCCTTCACAAAGGAATAAGCTTGGCATTGGCACTTATCGAGACACTCCTCTCTGCATTTCTTTTCATCCTCAACCACAAATGAAGTGTATTGCTGTCCAACTCTCATCATCTTCAAGCTCAAGAAGGTGTCATTCTTCCCACATCCGGCAGCGCTTCTGATGCAACCACCAGAGAACTCTCCATTCCTCCAATTTTCCTGTGAGCTAGGCTTAAATCCGGGCAAACATCTACAAGCCAACCTATTGTATAGATTGCAGCTTCCAAATTTCCCACAGGCATTAAGCACACTGCATTTGTCTCCCGGCCCCAACCATTGCAAAGACCATTTTGTATTCACATCGAAGTTCCTGTATTGTAGCTCCCCTTTAAAATCCAACCTAATCCTTGTATTATTATAATCCGAGGGTGATGAATTTGTGTTGCTGCCTTTTGAAACAGATCTGGTGAAGTTCGATAGAAAAAATGCTATTCCATCAGGCATTCTTTCTGAGCTAAAGAAATCATCAGGCATTCTTTCTGAGCTAAAGAAATCACTTGACTCCCCACTAGTCCAATACTTTATAAAGTCATTGAGGATAACAAACTGGTTCTTTTCTTTATCTAGCTGAAATTTGAAGTTACCTTCTTGTGGATCAACTTCACTTTTCCATGAAGTCAATTTTAGATCCGCACTCATCTTCATACCTGAAAGAAATGTATCAGTTGGATGGTCAAAGCTTTGCCATAGAATAGTTGTCGAAAGGGTATTACTATCACACAAAACCAAGTTCCCAGAATCTAAGAGCTTAGCCAACCCATTCGCTGGTTTTGATGTAGATTCAAGCCCTGTAGACCAAAAAGTATCTCCATTGTTTTCCAAAATCTTGAGATTTCCATCATCGACAGCCAAAACTGCTCCATCATCAAGAAGTGGGCGGTCTCGATTGGCAACCCACACATATATTCGTGGATTCGACCTGTAATACCAAATTCCTACATAGCTTCTGTAAACAGAACTTTGTTCGGGAGCAAAGAACCCCAATTCAAACCTTTTTCCTGCTGAAACAAGAGTTTCTCCACCATCATTAGTAATCAAACTACTAGCCTGTGTGATGGTATCTCTAGCAAAGCAACATAAAAGGGAGGAGCATAATAAGAAAGCATAAGTAAAGAAAACGGTTGATAGCATGCTATGCATTGCACATAGATCTCTCTGCTTAAGACCTCTTCTTACCATCAACCATGAATGTATCACTCAAGTCAACTGCAAAGCAAATTTTCACTGCCCGTGTTCTGTGTTGACGCTGACCATAAAGGAAGGGAGATGATGCTTTACTAAACTTAGATTAATTTAGAATAGTTAATCATTTGAACACCACAACATTTTGCTAGTCATCGACAAAAAATTAATACATTGTAACGTTGTAGTGTTTATTTTGTAAAATATTTTTTATTTAAAAATATATTAAAATAATATTTTTATTATTTTTTAAAAAATTATTTTTGATATTAAAATTTAATTTTAAATAAAAAAAATTATAATTTAATGAGAAACACAATTTAAAACAACTTTATCTAGCTTAAATTTTCTTTAATGGTGGTACTCTAGTGATAGAGTTGCCGTAGTGGGGTGGTAATGAAGATAAAAAATAAGAATATGAATATAAATTTAAAAAAATAAGAAATAATTTATATAAATATAAATATAAATTATATATATTGTAAATAATAAAGTTTAAAAGAATATATCAAAAAAAAAATTATCCTACATTTAAAAAAACATAATTTTTTCAATCCTTTAATTTAGAAAATTATGAGGGCAGGGTCGTCCACACATAATGTCGATTCCATCTTTTCTTATTGGTCCATGCACATACAGATACAGTAGGAAGTTGTTTTAATGTTTTTAAAAAATAATAAATTGGGTTTTAACTTAATCACCTAGGTTTAATCTAATTAATTCCTATATTATTTTTTAAAAACCTGACCTGCGCTGAGCCAAGTTTAAGAACATTATCACTGACTAGTAGTAAGCAAATGGAGGAGTGATAAGGAAGCGAATATCCATGGAATTCATTAGTAATTGTAGACTAAAACTAGATTTATGACCGTCATTTGCCACGTTTCGGAGTTTTTTAACATAAAAAAATGTTAAGAAAAAAATTCTAAGACTAAGTGATTAGTTTAATTAGTAATTTAAATAATATAAATAAATAAAAATATAACAACAATAAAAAAATTGACAAGAAAGATAAGCTAAAAAAAAAAAATTTGACATGAGCCCGTCCAGATTGCTAAATAATCCAAAGTTAAAGGATAAAACTAAAAAATAAATTTTTTTAAAAAAAAACCACGGTTAAAATAGGTTAACTCTTTAACTCTACAATCTTTGATATAAGATTTAGATAATCTTATAAAAATAAAAATAAAAATAAAAGTTTGAAGGAAAATTCCTAACAAATCAAATAAAAATATGATAGCTCCATATAAAGAAAAAAAAAAAAAGTTGAAGCTCAATTTCTAGTAAATAAAATATTGAATGAAAAAATTAAAAAAAAAATATAATTTAAAGAAAAGGTTGAAAAAAGTTGATATGAGTCAATTCAAATTAAAATATAAAATCTCCAATTGAGTCGTGATTTTTAATATTAAATAAATTAAATAAAATCATAAAATTTAAATATTGAATAATTTATTATTAAAAAAAAACTATAAAAAAATATAACTCGAAGTTAGGAATTTCCCTAAAAAAGTGTGCATGCCATGATATTAGTATTGGTCTCACTGTGTTTGGGGCATTATGATCCTTTTCTAGCCTATAAATAAATGTCGTGTTATTATTTTCCCTCCCATTGTTGTTTCTAGCTACTCTAATATACCTCAAAGAGTTGCTAAAGTTTTTAAATTCTAGTAAAAAAAATGACATTTTTATATTCAGTTCATCGTATTTATATACTATCCTAAATTTTAGTCTCAACATTGATATGATAGAGATTTCTTCATATATATAGATATATATATAGACATGAAAGACACAATTAACATTTCTTGATATTATATATATATATATATATATATATATATATATATATATAATTGTTTATTTATACATTTATTTTATGTAGTGTGTGTTTAGGATTGTAGTGCAAAGCACTTTTTAAAATAATTTTACTTGAAAATATATTAAAATAATTTTTTTTATTTTTTTATTTTTTATATCAATACATCAAAAATATTATAAACACTAGGAAAAAGTATTAATTTAATATTTTTTCAAGCTAAAAATATTTTTAAAAAATACACAAAAGCATAAATAAAAGCATTTTCAAACACACAAAAACATTAAATTTTAAAAACCAAGTATTTGTTTTTTTGAAAGAAATCGATATATTAAAAGGGCTAACCAAAATATACTCAAAAACAAGATACACGAAAGAAAAGTTGAAAAGAAAATCACACAAATAAAAAACAAACACAACAAAAAAAAAAGCGCCAACAAATCCATAATAAATTTTAAAACAAAGTAACTTGTTCATTGCTAAAGTTCAACTTTGAAGATTAGCTGCTTCTTCTTCTTTTTTGATACCGTGGATTCACTCTGAAGAACCAAAATATGGGAGAGATTTCATTAACTCGAGATCTCCAACGATTGTATATTTATATACGGGTTGAGAAATACAAGTTGTAAGATTTAAACTAGAAATTTATTTCTTTTTAATTAACTCTTTAGCACTTGAATATTTATAGTTAAGCTTTTACCTTTTCTTTCTTGCCTGCTGGAATGGCCTCTTCTACTCTTCCATTCCGAATTTCGTGTTTTATTGTTGTTGATGTTTATTGTTTTAACACATAATTGCTACTTTTACAGATTGTGGTTGTCCAAAGTTGATAATCATTTTAGACCGCGGAACCATCTTCTAGCAATCTGCTTTTATTCCTTCCTTGGTAGTCACATTTTATTCAATTTTTTCCTTCCTATTTTGTGTTGCAGAATCAATTTGTTGCTTACATCCTCCTGTTTCTTATCCCCGCATATTCTTCAATCTTCTGTTTGTGAAAGCATCAATATTTTTTTTTCTTTTATTGTTGGGTTAATTTTCTGTTGAATTTAAAATAATTAATAAAAGCATGCAACCTCAAATAATATAAATTATATTTTAGAAACTCACTTAGCAGCTTAAGCTATTAGATTGAAATGGTTTTTTAATATGATATCAGAGCCTTGATGACCAAATGGTCACGAGTTCGAATCTTATCATTCTTATTTATTTGATAAAAATTAAGCACAATATAATATGGGTCTATGTAAGTTTCATGCTAAAAAAACTTTCATTTGGGAGAGTATGTTTGAAAACAATTTAAATCATATCCTGAAATCTTATTTAATAACTTAAATTATTGGATTGAGATGGTTTTTTGACACTCATCTCCTCCTCATCCTTTGCCTTATTTTCTTGATGATATGGTGAAGGCACATAATATTCCACGGCGTGCATGTATTTTTGAACTGGGATTTGGGGAGAAGAAAAAAAATGTGACTGTGGTTCCACGGCGTGCATGTATTTTTGACCCATCTATAAGCCGCTTGGATGGTGTTTTGTAGGTATAAAAGATCTTGAAAATCAAGATGCTGGCTTTGTTCTTGATACAGCTGTGATTGAAGGGCTTTGAGATGGCTCTATGATTCAGCCTGGAAGCTCAATCAATCACAACTGTGTATCATTACAATGGACACTCATTCTGAGACAGGGATTATAACATTTTCTTAGTATTTTTTTATAAGTTGATGATAAGAATTTATCTTCGAACCACTTTTACATATTAAATGAAATTAAATTAAATGCCTACATTTCAAACTTAGTATATGTTTGCTTTTACGGTTGAAACTGTATTTTGAATATATTTTAAAAGTGTATTTGACTTGAAAAAATGTTAAATTAATTTTTTTTTTTCTATGTGTATTCAGATGATTTTAATCACAACTAGAATATTGCATGATATATATTGAATAATTCATCAATATTAAACACTAATTTCGTTAGGAAAAACTTTGCTGACCAAATGATGGATGGTAAGTGATTGTCCAAAAACTTATTTTCAATGATTTCTATTTTGTTGGTCATTATATCAATAATATAATCACCAATAGATTTTCAAAAGAAAAAAGTGTGTCAAACAAAAAAATTATCAACATCATTCCATTGGTAATTTTATCAATGAGTATAATAAATCACCAAACATTGATAATTCTATCAATGATTGAATTCATATTACCAATAGAATTATCTTATCGTTGATCCACATTATGTTAGTGGCAATTCTTCTAATTTTTTTGAACTCTCTAGATCTTTTTGACTAACTTATTTAATTGGAAATTCTATCTATAAATTTCAGTGGCAAAAATAGATAATTGTTTTTCAATTTTCCAGTGACGTGGGCTCAAATCCTGGCAAACATCTGCAAGCCACTTTATTGTATAGATTGCAGCTGCCAAAGTTCCCACAGGCATTATACACACTGCATTTGTCTTTCGGCTCCCACCATAGCTTAGACCTATTTGTGTTATAGCTCAAGTATTGTAGCTCCCCTTTAACGTCCAACCTAATCCTTGTATTACTAAAATCTGAGAGTGATATATTTATTCCGTTGAGTATTGAAGTTGGATTAGAAACAGAAATGGATTCAAAACCTTTGGTGAAGTTCGATAGAAAATATTCTATAACATCAGGCATTCTTTCTGGTCTAAAGAAATCACTTGACTTCCCACTAGTCCAGTGCTTTATATAGCCATCGGAGATAACAAACTGGTCCCCTTCTTCATCTAGCTGAAATGTGAAGTTACCTTTTTGTGGATCAACTTCACTTTTCCATGAAGTCAATTTTAGATTCACACTCATCTTCATACCTGAAAGAAATGTATCAGTTGGATGGTCAAAGCTTTGCCATAGAATAGTTGTCAAAAGGGTATTCCTATCACCAAAAACCAAGTTCCCAGAATCTAAGAGCTTAGCCAACCGAGACCCTGGTTTTGATGTTGATTGAAGCTCTGTAGACCAAACAAGATTTTCATTTTTATCCAAAATCTTGAGGTTCCCATCATCTGTGACAGCCAAAACTGCTCCATCATCAAGAAGTGGGCTGTTTCGATTGGCAACCCACACAACTATTCGTGGATTCGTGTAATACCAAATTCCTACGTAGCTTTTGTTTTGTTCAGGAGTAAAGAACCCCAGTTCAAACCTTTTTCCTGCTGAAACAAGAGTTTCTCCACCATCATGACTAATCAAACTACCAGCATATGTGATGGTATCTCTAGCAAAGCAACATAAAAGGGAGGAGCATAATAAGAAGGCATAAGAAAAGAAAACGGTTGATAGCATGCTATGCATTGCACATAGATCTCTCTGGTTAAGACCTCTTCTTACCATCAACCATAACCATGAATGTATCACTAAGGCCAACTGCAAAGCAAATTTTCACTGCACTTGTTCTTTGTTGACGCTGACCATAAAGGAAGGGAGAGGATGCTTTACTGAATTCAAAAAGTCAATCATTAGAACACGACAACATTTTCCTTGTCATCGGCAAAAATTTAAAATTGGGAATATGATACTATATATGTGCCGGTAGTAGTTATGTTTTAAAATGTCAATCACTAACTAGTTGTAAGCAAACGGAGGAGTGATAAGGAAGCGAATATCCATGGAATTCAATAGTAATTGTAGACTAAAACTAGATTTATGACCCGTCATTTGCCACGTTTCGGAGTTTTTTAACATAAAAAAATGTTAAGAAAAATAATTCTAAGAAGAAGTCATTGGTTTAATTAGTAATTTAAATAATAAGAATAAAATAAATACAACATAAATAAATAAACTAGTAAGAAAATTGACAAGAAATAAAGGCTAAAAAGAAATTGACCAAAGCCGTCCAAATTACTAAACAACCCAAAGTTAAAGGTCTACGAAACTAAAAACAATTAATAAAAACAAAAATAGAAAAAACACGGTTAAAATGGGTTAACTCATAAACTCTATGACCTTTAACATAAGATTGAGATAATCTCATATATATATATATATATATATATATAAAGAGAGATTAAATCAAATTAAAATGTGATAACTCCATAGAAAAAAAAAATCAAAAGAAAAAAAAGTTGAAGCTCAATTTTTAGCAACTAAAATGTTGAATGAAAAAAATTAAAAAAATATATATAATTTAAAAAAAGGTTGAAAAAAAGTTGATATAAGTCAACTCAGGTCAAAATGTAAAATTTTTTGATCCAGTTGTAATACTCAATGTTGAAAAAAACTGACTAAATTCATAAAGTTTAATTATTAAATAACTCAATATTAAAAATAATTAATTAAAAAAAATCTACAAAAAAAAAATAAACTCAGGTTACGAATTTCACTAAAACAAATGTGCATGCCTTGATATAGTATTGGTCTGACCATGTTTGGGGCAATATGATCCTTTTCTAGCCTATAAATAAATGTCGTGTTATTACTTTCCCTCCCATTGTTGTGTCTAGCTACTCTAATATACCTCAAAGAGTTGCTAAAGTTTTAAATTCTAGTAAAAAAAAAATGACATTTTTATTTCAGTTCATCGTATTTATATAGCTATCCTAAATTTTAGTCTCAACATTGATATGATAGAGATTTCTTCAGATATATATAGACATGAAAGACACAATTAACATTTCTTGATATATATATATATATATATATATATATATATATATATATATATATGATTGTTTGGTTATACATTTATTTTTCTTAGTGTGTATTGAAGATTGTAGTGCATAGTGCTTTTTAAAATAGTTTTATTTGAAAATATTTTAAAATAATATTTTATTTAGATTTTTTTTTATTTTTGACATCAATATATCAAAACTATCATAAAATACTAGAAAAAAAATATTAATTTGATGTTTTTTCAAGTTAAAATTACTTTTAAAAAATACACAAAAGCAGAAATAGAAGCATTTTCAAACACAAGAAAAACATTAAACTTTAAAACGAAGTAATTTGTTCATTGCCAAAGTTCAACTTTGAAGACGAACTGCTGCTTCTTCTTCTTTTTTGATACTGTGGATTCACTCTCAAGAACCAAACAATGGGAGAGAATTCATTAACTTGAGATCTCCAACAATTGTATATTTATATATGGGTTGAGAAATGCAAGTGGTAAGATTTAAACTAAAAAATTCCTTTTTTTTAATTAACTCCTTAGCACTTGAATATTCATAGTTAAGCTTTTACCTTTTCTTTCTTGCCTGCTGGAATTGTGACGTAGCGGAAGCTTTGAAGAAAACAGATAACCGTCTGTTTTGAAGGAAAGTAATTGTTCGAGTCCACGAACACAAGTAATGCTCGATTCCACGAGCCAGAGAATGGAATTCTCTAAGAGAAAGTTTATTAAATCTGAATTAAAAGTTATCTTACAATGAAACTAAGCAGCTCTTATATAAGCTGCACATCCTAATTCAACTAGGAAAGAAATAACTGAATTGGAAAAAAACATACTAGAGTTCTGATGTTAATTAACTTCTAATATTTAAAGCATAACTGAGAGTCCTAAGCTAGATTGGAGAAGCCAGCTGTTGTTCCTGATTTTTCTCTGCCACGAGTTGTTTGTTGCTGGTTCAACTATAGCTAGCTTTCTCTTTGGCCATCAGTGATGCAGGCTGCAACGTTTGGTCATCAGTGATGCAGGCTGCAATGTGTTCTACATCAGTCTCCCCTGCGTGAAAAGAACTCGACCCCGAGTTAGTGATGTGTGAAGACGCCTCATCAGGGGGATGATATGCATACAAATCTGCGACATTGAAAGTAGAGGAAATGGCCATGTCGGCAGGAAGGTCGATGATATAGGCATTGTCATTGATTTTGCGTTGAACTTGGAAAGGACCATATTTCTTGTCTTTCAATTTATTGTATGTGCCTACAGGTAGTCGTCCTTTGCTCAAGTACACCATGACGAGGTCGCCGGCTTGAAATATCTGGGCTCTTCTCTTCTTATCAGCTGCTGTTTTATATTTGGCGTTGGATGTCGCTAGATTGTGCCGCACTTGGTCTTGAATAGTTGCAATTCGTTCAGCCATGTCGTCTGCTGCAATACTTACACCAGGAAGTTTAGGCAGGGGAACTAAGTCTAAGGCATGTCGAGGTGGACAGCAGTAAACAATCTGGAATGGTGTCTTTCCTGTAGATCGGTTGAGCATGCTATTATAGGCAAATTCAGCTTGAGCAAGAGTAATATCCCATTGTTTCGGCTTTGTACCGGAAAGACAGCGAATTAAGTTCTCGAGAGTGCGGTTGACTACTTCCGTTTGTCCATCCGACTGAGGGTGACTGGTGCTACTGAAGTTCAGGGATGTGTCAAAACGCCGCCATAAGGTTCTCCAAAAATGGCTTAAGAATTTGGTGTCTCTGTCTGAAGTGATGGATTTAGGAACCCCATGTAGACGAACAATCTCTTTGAAAAACATATTTGCGACATGAACTGCATCCGCGGTCTTTTTACAAGCAATAAAGTGAGCCATTTTTTAGTACCTGTCGACGACAATGTATACGGAATCAAATCCGCGTTGGGTGCGTTGGAGGCCTAAGAAAAAGTCCATGGAAAGATCCTCTCACGGTGCTGCTGGAATGGGTAGAGGCATGTATAAACCAGTATTTTGGGATTGTCCCTTGGCAGCTTGACAGATGGGGCATCTCTTAACATGACTGCCAACATCACGTTTCAATTATGGCCAATAATACCGCTCTTCAACAAGGGTTATGGTTTTATCTCGTCCTAAGTGTCCGCTCAAGCCTCCACCGTGTAATTCCTGGACAATTTGAGCTCGCAGGGAGCTCCTGGGGATGCACAATTGGTTGCCATGAAAAAGATACCCTTCCTGAATGTGTAACCCACTGACAGGGGTCCCGGCTTGACACTTTGCCCAAACATCCTGAAAGTCTTCATCGGTTGAATATAATTCTTTGAGGTAGTCAAATCCTGTTACTTCAGTTTGTAGCGTGACCAGTAGCAGAGCTCTTCGGCTTAAGGCATCAGCTGCCTGATTCAAACGACCTGCCTTGTGTTTCAAAGAGAAGCTGAATCGTTGTATGAAGGAGATCCAACATGCATGCATCCGGTTGATATTGTTCTGGTTGTTGAGAAATTTTAATGCTTGATGATCACTGAATATGACAAACTCCCGTTGCACTAGGTAGTGCTCCCAGACTTTCAATGCACGAAAGACAGCATATAATTCCAGCTCATAGGTAGACCATTTTCGACGAGCCTCGCTGAGTTTTTCGCTGTAAAATGCGATTGGCTTGCCGTCTTGAGATAGAACAGCACCAATGCCAACAATAGAAGCATCACACTCTACCTGAAACAGTTTATCAAAATCTGGTAGTGCCAAGACTGGGGCAGAGGATAGTTTATCTTTAATCAACCTAAAACTCTGCTCTGCTTCTTCTCCCTAATGGAATTTCCCCTTTTTCATGCATTCAGTAATGGGCGCGACAATTCGACTAAAATCCCTCACGAATCGCCTGTAAAATGTTGCCAAGCCATGAAAACTACGGACCTCACTTACAGTTTATGGAGTTGGCCACTCTCTAATGGCGCTGATTTTTTCTTCATCCACCTTAATTCCATCTGCACTGACAATGAATCCCAGAAATAATAAGCTGTTGGTCATAAAGCTTCACTTCTTCAGATTAACATACAGCTTATTTTGCCGTAGGATTTGAAGTACTTCTCGTAGGTGTGCAACATGATCAGCTTCGGTTTGACTATATATTAGTATATCGTCGAAGTATACCACTACGAATTTTCCTGTAATGGATTTTAATATATGGTTCATGAAACGCATGAAAGTGCTGGGTGCATTGGTTAGCCCAAATGGTATTACTAACCATTCATATAATCCCTCCTTTTTTTTAAAAGCAGTCTTCCATTCATCGCCTGGCCTTATCCGAATTTGATGGTACCCGCTGCGCAAGTCAATTTTTGAAAAGACTTTGGATCCGGATAACATGTCTAGCATGTCTTCTAACCGAGGGATAGGAAATCGATATTTAATAGTGATTTTATTGATTTCCCGACTGTCGATGCACATGCGCCAACTGCCATCCTTCTTCGGGACTAATAATGTTGGAACCGCACAAGGGCTCATGCTCTCTTGTACCAAACCCTTTTTGATCAGTTCTTCAACCTGTTCCTGAAGCGCCTGACTTTCTTTGGGGTTCATCCGGTAATGTGGTCGATTAGGCAAGCTAGCTCCTGGCATTAAGTCAATCTGGTGTTGAACGTTCCGTATGGGAGGTAACCCATTAGGTAGTTCAGCGGGTATAAGTTCCTGAAATTCTTCCAGCAGAGGTGTCAGTGTTGGGGGGATGTTATTGGATTCCTTGCAGGCTTCTCCTCCTACCACTATCGCGAAAATCTCATAGGCTTCCTTGGCTTCTTCCATGAATTGTCCTCCGTCCAGTAACATTACTGAATTGCTCTTTGTTTTTGACTTGATGTTGATGGGTTCTTCTTTCATTGGTCCTAGCACGACCTTTAGATCACCCTTCATGAAGACATATACGTTATCACGACCCCGATAAGTAGCATCCACATCATATTGCCAAGGGCGGCCCAAAATTATATGACAGGCATCCATTTCTACTACGTCACATATAACCTCATCGACGTAGTTCTTTCCAATTGAGAATTTAATGTGACAGGTTTCGGTTATCTTCACTTCATTTCCTCGCTTGATCCATCCAATTTTATACGGGTAAGGGTGCTTTCCAGTTTGCAAACCAAGTTTAGTAACCATGATTTTTGACACTATGTTCTCGCTACTGCCACTGTCAATAATAATATCACAAACTCTTTTGTTTACAGTGCATCTGGTTCTGAAGATCTTGTGCCGCTGGGATGGTTCTTCCTGCTTTGGAGTAAGTAATAGCTGTTGGACTACTAGTGAATGTGATAAGAGCTCTCCCTCATCACCACCTGTTATTTCTTGTTCTTCATAAGCATAGACTGCTTCATTCTCTTCTGCCTCACGTCTGCAATCCTCTCCTTATTCCACTAGGTTGACAGTGCCTCTCCTTGGACTTTGGTTGGAGCGGTCCCTGGTTGTCCACATCTATAGCATTTATCCCCTGCTGGACGAGCATAAGGATTACGGGGTGCTATCTCTGGTGGTGCGATAGAGACTGGTTGCGTGGGAGCCCCGTTGTTGCTTACAGCTTTAGAGAAGAATGGTTGTGCCATGGGAGCTTTGCCTTTGTTCATCACCACCCGATTATTGTCCACGAAACCTCTTCCTCCGAGTGTTGTCTTTGTTCTGTCCAGTTGGGTTTCCACCTTAATAGCTAACGCTACTGCTTCAGTCAAGGTATATACTGTCTGCATTGCCACCCGATCTTGTATAGTCCATCGTAATCCTCCAACAAATCTGGCCACCTGTTGTGCTTCGGTTTCCAACAGGTTATTTCGAGATGATAACCGATGGAATTCTTCTAGGAAAGTCTCGACAGTCCTGCTTCCTTGCTTGCAGTCTTGATATTGTTTAAATAGAACTTGTTCATAATCAGGAGGTAGATACCTGGACCTTAGTAGCCACTTCTTTTTTGCCCAGGTCTGCACCATGCCCTTTCCCTGTCGCAATCGCATGGTTTGTAGTTGTTCCCACCATGCCGAAGCCCCTCCCAGGAGCCTGTATGCTACTAGCTTGACCCTTTTGTCTTCAGGGATGTCCATATAGTTGAAAAATCGTTCAACTAACACCAGCCAATCAAGGAATCCTTCAATCTGAAGTTGGCCATTAAAACTGGGAAGATCCATCTTCATGCGAAACGTTTGTCGGTCTGGCTCTCTTTGGTCTCTCCTGCGATTACCTTGAAGCATGGTTTCAGCTTCATCTTCGTCCTCGCTCAAGGTATCGTCATAGATTGGTTGCCTTCGTGGCATCCCTGGATGGCGTTCAAACAGAACGTCAGTTCTGTCTCTATAGGGGTGACGACCGGGAGGGTCATTGCCCCTCTGATGGTTTCTTGTTGTTAGCTTAGCAAGGGTTGCCTGGATCTCTCGTAATGCCTGACGTGTTTCATGCTGGAAATTCCTGAATTCTGTCCTAGTAACCAGAGTATCCTCACGTTCACCGCTGCTGAGGATTTCGCTCTCGTTTCGTGCATTCTCCATCAGTTCAGGATTAAGCATGCTCTGATACCAACTGACGTAGCGGAAGCTTTGAAGAAAACAGATCACCGTCTGTTTTGAAGGAAAGTAATTGTTCGAGTCCACGAACACAAGTAATGCTCGATTCCACGAGCCAGAGAATGGAATTCTCTAAGAGAAAGTTTATTAAATCTAAATTAAAAGTTATCTTACAATGAAACTAAGCAGCCCTTATATAAGCTGCACATCCTAATTCAACTAGGAAAGAAATAACTGAATTGGAAAAAAACATACTAGAGTTCTGACGTTAATTAACTTCTAATATTTAAAGCATAACTGAGAGTCCTAAGCTAGATTGGAGAAGCCAGCTGTTGTTCCTGATTTCTCTCTGCCACGAGTTGTTTGTTGCTGGTTCAACTATAGCTAGCTTTCTCTTTGGCCATCAGTGATGCAGGCTGCAACGTGTTCTACATCAAATTGCCTCTTAACTACTCTTGCATTCCGAATTTCGTGTTTCATTGCTGTTGATGTTTATTGTTTTAACACATAATTGCTACTTTTACAGATTGTGGTTGTCAAAAGTTGATAATCATTTTAGACCGCGGAACCCTTCTTCTAGCAATCTGCTTTTATTCCTTCACATTTTATTCAATTATTTCCTTCCTATTTTGTGTTGCAGAATCAATTTGTTGCTTACATCCTCCGGTTCTTATCCCCGCATATTCTTCAATCTTCTGTTTGTGAAAGCATCAATATATTTTTTTTCTTTTATTGTTGGGTTAATTTTCTGTTGAATTTACATAATTGATAGAAGCATACAACCTCATCCTTTGCCTTATTTTCTTGATGATATGGTGAAGGCACCAGATATTATGCTGTTTGGTTGGCAACGGAGAAAGAACTGGGATTTGGGAATCATTACACAGATCATTTTGAGACTCATGGGGAGTGTGATAATTAAGGAAGCAAATGTAATTTTATATTACAATGGACACTCATTCTGAGACAGGGATTATAACATTTTCTTTGTATTTTTTTATTAAGATGATGATAAAAATTTATCTTCTAACGAGTTTACATATTAATTGAAATTAAATTACATGTCCAAATTTCAAATTTAGTATCTGTTTTTTTTACCGTTGAAACTGTATTTTGAATGTACTTTAAAAGCGTATTTAGCTTGAAAAGGCTTTTAATTAATGTTTTTTGTTTTGTTTTCAAATGATTTTAATCTCAACTAGAATATATATTGCATAATACCGATGGAATAATTCATCAATATTAAACACTCATTTTGCGAGGAAAACTTTATTGACAGAATGATGGACGATAAGTGGTCAATGAAAGACTTGTCTTTGATGATTTCTATTTTGTTGGTTATTATGTCAATAATATAATTACTAAAAGATTTTCAAAAAAAAAAGTGTGTCAAGCAAAAAAAATTATCAGCATTATTTCATCAATAATTTTATCGATGAGTATGACAAATCACTGAAAGAATAACCGGTTGGTAATTTCATTGATGATTGAATTCATATAACCGACAAAATTATCTTGTCGATGATTCATATAATGTTAGTGGCGATTCTTGTAATTTTTTTGAACTCTTTAAATCTTTCAGACTAACTTATTTAATTGGTAATTCTATTTATAAAATTCAATGGCAAAAATATGTAATTATTTTTCAACTTTCTATAATTTTTTTAGGCACTTATTTTGTTAGTGAATCCATTAGTAGTTTATGTAATATTAAAAAAAAAAAGATAAAAAAATAAAAGAAATAAAACTAAAAAAAAAAAAACTAAATTTTTATTATTAATTTGAAAAATATCAGTTTGAATAAAAATTATTTAAAGGACAGAAACTACAAAGGGAGAAAGGAGACAGAAGAACTAGGTGAACAATGAGGTAGACCACATGGTGATCTTCAACCTGAAAAGATAAACAACTCAGCCAATGAAGATGGGATTTGCTTTTCCTTACTTCAAATCGCAAGTCAATATCTCTCTTTTATTTATATTGTATGCATCTCATGATAAGTAAGATCTGTCTTCTACTCCCAAGATTGTTTTAAATTCAATCAAATTTTTTTAAAATTATTATTTATCTATCATAAAACCGAGTTGAGAAAGAAAAAAAATCAGGGGCAAAGGAAGAGAAGAAACTAGAAAGGGAAGAAGGAGATGAACCATTATTCGAGGCAAAAGCTTTCACAAGAAATTTTAATTGTAACATGGATCACCAAGGCTTCATAATAGCTCCTCGTATAATCGCTTATGTTTGTTTGTTTCTAATAAACTTGGATCATTTTAGTACTAAATTGAATCGTCTGAACCTTAACTTATTCTCATATAATTTCTTGGACAACTAGAGATT
The DNA here is from genome assembly GCF_005239225.2 of Populus alba. Lineage (NCBI taxonomy): Eukaryota > Viridiplantae > Streptophyta > Magnoliopsida > Malpighiales > Salicaceae > Populus > Populus alba. Next base: position 20,912,334 of record NC_133302.1, on the reverse strand, counting down.
TAGAGCTCAAACTCTATTACGAGGAACCAATGGTCGATATACTATGACCTCTTCGCATATCCTTGATTGTAGCGTTTGAGATATTTTAAACCCGATTTCTATCATGTTCACTGAATAATTAAGCCTTTAACCACAAATTCAAATTGAGTTATGGATGAAGGATCATCCATGTATCTATCCTACAATTGGGTATTATATGTTTTTTGAAGAAAAAAAATCAACAAATTTTAAAAAAATAATAACTTAAGAACAAAATTGTTAAGATCCAATTTACTACAAACTTCTAAGCTTGGTTATTTACAAGTTATTGCAACCTTTTTTCCTATAATCTTTATTTTCTATGCGAGTTTAAACAAAAAGTTTAATCGGTCTTGGATTGTGTTTAAGAGTTGTAGCCTTTAATAGAAAGCATATACTAACTTTTTCCTTCACGTCAATTTTATAAAATAATTAATTCATTAAAATTAAAAAAAAAAAGATTAAAATAAAATAATAATTAAAAAATTAATATGTATATACTAACCTTAAACTTTTTGTATCATGCATCAATTTTAGGCTTCCAATAAGGATTTTTAAAAACTTAATTCCATTGAAACAAAGATACTTCTATTAGTGATTTCATCACCAATATTCTTTTACGAGCAACCTCCATATTTGTAAACCTGAAATTATATTTGTTCATTAAAATTAACTATTAAAAAATTATTCTCATTGTTTTTTTTTTAAATCATGCAAGGAAATAAAACAAACTTGCATGCTTTAGTCTGATTTCCATTACGCAATGTACTTCTCAATATATACATTCCGTGCATATCAGACACCCCTTTTATGAGGCAGCACTCATCAAGCTTGCATCAAAAAAGGGTGTATATGCCTTAAGTGCCTAGTTATGGTGACAAAAAAGGGTGTATATGCCTTAAGTGCCTAGTTAAAAGCGCCACTAGAAGAACTACCAATGCTCTTATCCATATTACACGTTAATAACTTTATCTTTATTATCTAAACAAGTTGAGCATAAAAAAATAACATTTTTATTATATCTTATTTAAAAAAAAAAATCAACAATATCTCTCTTGCATGCGAGATTACCTAAGATTTTCACATTATTCTCTCTTACAAAATCAAAATCTTAATACCAATTCCACTCAACGCAGTAAATTCTCATTAACAATTCTAAAAATTTGCACAGCACCATAACTCAAACAAATCTTTCTCTCTAACATAATTAAAACAATATTATTAACATACTAATTAACTACAACACATAAACCAAGGTGAATCAATCAAACAAGATTCTTCTCTTCCAGCTTTGTTTCAACATAAAATCTAACTTGCATTAAATTAGGGATTTTCAATCCTTATCAATAATTCACAACATAAACAAAATTTAGAATATATTAATTTCAACATAAAATCTATTATACAGCATATGATTTTCTTACACCTATTCTGGAATTCAATTATTCCCTTTTATTTCTTCCCTCTTAATTAAACTAAACTAAAGCTAGTGCCAATTCTATGGTGGAATATATATATATATATATATAAATGAAATTAGAAATTCTAGATTTAATTGGGGTTTTTTACCGATAAATAATTAAATATTTATTAAATTTAAAATTTTATTAGAACTTAAGGTTTTCAATTAAACCCTAGGTTCTTCAATTAAACCCTAAGCTTTCTAAAAACCCCTAAAAATCATGTCATCATGAAGGGGGAAAAACTGAACATTTTTCTCTCATTTCTATTATACATTTGTTAACTTAATTAAACATTAGAGCGTTTCTTATATCCATAAGGGACTTGTTTTTCAGAGCAATGCTAGAGATAGAAGAAACTCACGGACCAGTCACAGACACGAGTTTTTCACAACTTCATATCACAGAGAATATGAGACTCTTGACATTTTTTGCCACCAATCTTCCTTTGCATCACCTTCCTTGTTCCCAGGCTGCAAAGAACTAACAGAAGCTCCTGACCAATCATTTTGTGCAAATGGAACGAGACCTTGAGAGCATTCACAGAGGTTCAGTGAAGTCTCATGAAGACAGCCAATACCCATGACTTTTTTTTATTCATTCGACACATTTCGTGGGATCCATAAATATCTCTTACCTAAAAAATCTTTGAAATTTCATCTTTTAAACCCTTGAAAATCCATCATCAAATTTAGAGTCATTTAGGTCATTCATAGATGGTCAGGCATATGACTGTCGTGTTTTCATATTATTATTATTATTATTATTATCCAATTATATTATATTACTAGACATGGGCTCATTACTTAGATATGGGCACGAGTAACGACATGGGTTTTTTTTTAAAAAAAAAAAACAATTTACTTAAATGTTGGAAGTGCGTTTTAAAACAAAAGAAAACTCTACAACTCAGAATAAGCTTGTTTATTTTTAATTAGATAATAAAAAAAAAATTAATGATAGTAAAAGGGCAAAAATTAAAAAACAAATATCACAATAACTTGAGGGGGAAAAAACAACGATAGTAAATTGACAAAAAAAAATAAAAAATAAACATTTTTTCTAATAGCGGAAAAAATAATGTAGTTTAATTTTTAATCAATTAAATATAGAAGAACAAGATTTGATAAAAAAAAAAAAAAAAAAAAACAAAGAAACTGACTCAAGGTAACACGATAGGCATGTAACCTAGACAATAAGGGTAGATTCAGTCTGGGTTAACCCATCAGACTTATATATTAGATCATGAGATGAGAATAACCTTATAGAAAAGAAATTAAAAAAAAAACAACAATGCTAATTTTTTTAAATGAATAATGTCAAACAATGAAATCAAAAAATAAAATAAAATAAAAAATAGATATCAACCCCCGTTAACTTTCCAAGTGACATAGGTTATTAGACTGGAAGCACCATAGATGGAATAATTGTGAAGTCTAATCCCCAACAAATCAAATGATGAATGACAAAATTAAAAAAAAAAAAATCAATTACACAAAAAGATCCAAAACAAAAACTTTAAAATTAAAAGACTAAGGATAAAAATAAAAATAAAAAAAAAAATTAGAGGGCAACTATAATTTTTTTATTGGAGAATGAGATTGAAAAGAAAAATAACTTAAATAAAAGGACAAAAAATCAAAGGACTAAGGACCAAAATTGAAAAAAAATAATATGTCATAAACTTGGATTGAATGATAAAATTCAAAATCAATAAAACCTTTACAAAAGGGCTAATAAAAAAATTATTAATCAAAAGAATAAGGACTAAATTGAAAAAAATAAATATAATAAATTAGGATTAAATGATGAATTTAAAAACAAATAAAACTTTTACAAATGATTTAAGAAAAAAAATTATAAATAAAAAAAACAAAAAATAAAGTTAAAATATCAATAAAAAAAATGACCAAATTTTAATTTTTAAAAAAGGAAAGAGAGAAAAAAGAAAAAAAATATCATGGACAAAAAATTACCGTACAACCACTGATACGCATTACACCAATTTAAAAAGGACAAAAGTGTTTTCAATGAGATGGTAAAATAATATTTTTGCTTTCAGGACATGCTGCTTGAAATGTATGGGCTTTTCCCACACCCCATTAGTTTTTTTTCATTTAAATAATATTAAAGTTATGTAAAAAGGCTAAATTGTTCTTTATAGATTTGATTATTTTTAGAAAAAGCAAAATGGTAATTACACCTTCACGTCATGTGAAGAGTAATCTAAATCTATGTTTACAAATACTATCCATTTCCATTTAGTTTTTTATATATATAATAAAATAATCAAGTGAAAATTAGCTAATGAGAAACAAAATAATTAAAAATGAGAAACAAAATAATTAAAAAGAAAAAGAAAAAAAATGATATGAGCTTGGAGGAGTATAATAATAACAACAATAATAATGATGATGATGATAATGATGATCAAACAAAAAAAACCAATGGTTATCTAATTATATATATGCGAGTAAAACTGTGTCTACATTCATGGTTCCCTTTATCATAATCTTGTGCTTCTCTTGACATCTTCGTATTCCCTTATCCCTTTCCTTTGGCTGTGGTTGGGGAGCATTTACCCCAATCCATCACTCATCAATTCCATGCTTTTTTGTTTATTTTTTTTCCCCGATAAAACCAAGGCTTATATGAATGTGTTCGATAATTCGATTACGCTCAAAGCAAGAATTGTTTGGAGGCCACTTCCTTGGAATATTTATTAATGGTGGAACCTACGTACATTCCCTAGCTATGATTTGATTGGATCATAGAGGAATGAAATAATTGATGATCTTTGATTTTGCTGCCTCTTTTTTACCTTTTCTTCTGTATCCACTACATCAAATATTCTTTAATAAGTGAGGGAGGGAGCTAGAACCCTCCCTAGCTAATTAAATGAAACATTTCATGTATACTCACCACTTGAAATTCATTTCACACATATTTCTGTGTTTTGATAATTGTTTCTTTCTTTTTTTACAAGGATGTTCTTCAATTTGTGATGGATTTTCATTCCATCCATGTCCAAATAAAACACCGAACTTAAGACTTAAATTATAGTAGGAAATAATATTTCATATTTGTGACTTAAATCAAGCAAATAAAATTTTAAAGTTTTTTTCCCGATGGTAGAGAATCATCTTGTATAGGCAAGGATGGAGATGAAGAGATGATTTAACCTCTTAAAGTTTAAAATATTAATAGTACGTTGAGAATACGGTAATGATTATTTTTAAAGTATTGGAAATATATTAAAATAATTTTTTATTTTAGAATTTAATTTTTATATTAGCACATTAAAACGATTTAAAAATATAAAAATATAATTTAAAAAAATATATTTTTTAAAATCTATCTAACTTTGTTTAAAACACAATATCAAACATGAATTTAATACATAAAAAATGTAAACAAAATTAGCATGTTCTCTACAACTTTTTTGGTTCGACATTAAAAAATATTTTTGTACTAGCTTGCATATCAATAGAGGTTAAATCTCTTATCTAGAAGATTTTAAAAGCACACATTTCACATTGATCAGCTCACATATATTAATCGAAATTAAATCTTTTCTTGGACGATTTTAATGGCACGCCCCAACATCGGCTCGGTGAGTGCATTCACATAAATTTTATATATTTCATGGGATGTTAAACTCGAGGAGGTTCGAATATAAAAAATTAAAAAAAAATGAACCTATTTTTGCAATAATCAAACCAGCCCTTTAAAATTTGAAATTATTATACTAGTAACTATTTTTAAGTATAATCATGATTATGTGATTGCACAAATCCCCATCATGCATCCAATTCATATTTTAACAACAAAAAATGAAACTTTAAATTCGTATAATCAGTAATATTTAAGATTTTACTCGATTACAAAGATAAATTCAGTAATTACTCAATTAAAGGAGTGAGATTAACACTCCATTTTTAGCTCTATTTTAATGTCGACACCTAATTCGTTAGTTATTTGTTTTTTCTTGTCTTTAAATTCCAGATCATTAACAATGATACATCATCAATGACAAAAAAAAAAAAATCAAAGCTTAATAATTGATATAGGTATTGTTTTCATATGGTTGAAAATAAATCAAAAACAAATAGTAATACACATGAAAAAGCCAATCACTTTATGTCAATTTGCGGTACCTCCACGGGAAGTCATTCCCTCCTCCTTAGGAAACTACTAGTTAGGTGGCTTGGCATCATTTTCATTCTTAAACTACAAGATATATGTGAATATGTGGTGTAAATCTTGTTTTTTTTTAAAAAAAAAATTTAATTTTTATATGTTTTGAATATCTTAAAAATAATTTTTTTAAAAATAAAAAATATATATTATTTTAAATATATTTTAGCACAAAAAATAATTTAAAAAAACAATCATAATTAAACTCTCAAACAGACAAACACCCTCCTCCTCCTTCTTGCAAACCTTCTTTTTTTGCTAACACAAAACAAACTCTTTTTTTAAGTTATTCCCAAATTCTATTTTAAACAAGAAATTGTGCATTTGAATCCTAGTCTTAAGAAAAAACACACATTACATATTCATGAGCCTCCATGGCATTATCTTGAGTTTGAAGTTAAGAAAAATCTAGCATCTTGCATGTTTCTACTTAGCAAAAAACATGAAGATTATTTAAGATTTTACTTTTCAAATATACATGAAAAAATAATAAAAATATATTTCCTAAATATTTAAGAGATATTATTAATGTTTTTACAAAAAGAGTACGCATTCTGTAAACGAGTACACTTTTAGAATTTAAAGCACCAAAACAGGACCACAGTTTTATTAACCAAGAATCCAATTCAATCTTTGCATTTGTTCTTTCCACATTAATGGAGTATAAAACAAAACCTTTGGAATTTTATTTTTAATCACAGCCATTGATATTTTGGTCTATAAAAAATCACAATCACAAATTGCAATCCACAAAATCTTAGGGTTAGCCAAGTTCCAACCTTTGCTTCTTCCTTGATCAAATCTCTCTCAAAATAAATAAATATATTTTACAGTTTTTTTTTTTCATTGTAATAATGAATTTTTTTTTCTAGCTCAAGAACAGCACAGAACAGCTAAATAAAAACAAAGCCTTTTTCTCTGACAAAGGCCATTGTCTTTATCAAAACCTGGCTAAAGAAAGGTAACATCTTTCTCTTTCTCCCTTAGTTTTTTGGGTGTTAATTACTTTTATTTTTGTTTTTCTCAAAATGAATTTTTTTTTTTTTTGTATATTTCTTGGTTTTGATTCATGTAATTTACTAGTTTGTGGAGTGGGTTTGTTTTTTTGTTTGAGAGAATGAATTCTCTCCGCTTGTTTTCGAGCTAAAAGCTCATCGTGCTTGATATCCTTGTATTCCTGTTTCTTTGTTTATTGCATAGTTTGGTCTCTTGTGTCTTTGAATAGCAGCAATGTGCCTCTCCTTCATAAAGTTCTGCCTTTTGATCTTGGGTTAACATTGGAATTTGCTATGGTTGGTTCTAGTTTATTTGCTGCTGCATTGGCTATATGTGGTAGCTATTTCCTTATTAATTTCTAAGGAATGATGGCTGTACAGTGTACATGAATGATGGTTAATTGCTTTTGGTTCTTGTTTATGATCCATGCTCGAGAAAGAAAGGTTCTTCAGATGCTATTTTTCGTTATCTAATTGCATCAAGTAGTTTTTTTTTTTTCTCATGCTTTGTTCTCTTTATTGGACCAATCCAATGCTGATCTGCATGTGTTACTGATACCATGGTTATCAGTTGCAACCCTACAAGCTGTATATTGTTTCCTTTTCTTTTGGTTTTCTTGCTTTATGTTTCTTGGGTGAAATTGCAGTAAATTTATCTCAACCTTTTTTTCTCCTTATTTTCAGGCCAGCATCTCTTATGCAGGTTAGGAATTGGGTTTTCCTAGTTGGCGAAGATTTTGGTTCACTCTGGCCGCCGCAACAAACTCAAAGCATTCTCACACCTCTAGGAGGGTGTGGGGTGATAATGAGGGTGTGATATTTCTTTGTGCTTTAAGGCGATCAAGATCATCTCATGTTTGGAGGCTGTGTCGTGTTTCAGAGGGCTTGTCGCTTGATTATGGCTAAGTTTTTCTAGGTTGCTGTAAGCTTGATGATAGTTGAAGATAACAAGTTAGCAAAGTCGGGTCTGGTCTCTGTTCTGGGCTCCTGGAGTCTGGACGTTAGGAAGAAGAAATACAATAGTTGCTTGCTGATAGCATTCTTAATGTAATTCAAGTCTTGGCAATTGTGGACGTGTAGCTTGTGTTAGTATTGTTACAATGGTTAGGTTCTCATGCTTCAGTGCTCGCATCCATTCTCACAAATCAAAGGTATGTGGAGGAATCACTGACTTGGAGGTAGCATCTTTGATGTTATTGTACCATGGCTTTTTCTGATCAGAGTTTTTGTTTCTCCTTCAGAAAACAGCCCAACCTTCTGATGAAGCAAGGCATAAGAGTTTAGAAGATCTATCTCATATTCAAGCTCTGCCATTGACTAAATCTTCAAGATTAATACTTCCAAAGGCACAAGCGGGTAATCAAATTAGTAATGGTGTCAGGGATGCTACAAGAGCTGATGTATCTGTTGAACAAAGCTGGAAATCTGACAAGACTGAGAACAAAATGGATGACAAGAATGACATGGGAGGCCATCAGACAAGGCTTATTAGGAAAAGTCAGTCTCTAGGTAGTGGATTATGCCATGAAGGAAGGGTTCTATGTGACAATGATACTGAGGAGATAGATCAAGGAGTCTATAGTGATTCCCTTGATCAGAATGGGTTACTCAGACCAGATGGAAGCAAGGATTCAGGAATAAGCACAACTAGTGAGCACGAGAAAGCTCTGCAACTAGGATCTTTTCATGGGAGTTACGGTTTTGTTAAGAAGGAATGCATATTCTCAATTGACAATCGTCATTATTCTGAGAAGGAAGGACCTGAAAATTCTGAAACTCCATTTTCTGGTGATGGTGGCAATTTATCTGGTAACCAGTCACCTCACAGCCCTCCTATGATCGAAAAGTCATGCTCTTTTTCAGACATGGGCCCTTATGCACTGACTTCCCATGGACATTCTTTTGAATATTTAGCACCACAATCAAGATCTTCTGAGGACCTACATGATCTAGGCAAGAGGTTGACAACGATTTCAATTCAGGGGGGTGAAACTCAGAAAATGAAAGAGCAAGGAAGGGATGATAACATGCCTAATACTGAGGAAAACAATATTGGAAGTTGTATTGATGAAGGTTTTGAGTCTTATAATTACTCAGCTTTGGCACAGAACTGGATAATGCCGGTTATGGATGAGGTGAACTTGGCAAAAGATCTTCAAGGAGAATCCTCCACTCAGCAGTGGGAAGAATTGCCGAGTAAGGATTTTAAAATGAAGCGTATCAAGGATTGGGTAAACAATCTTCAACACTTTGGCCCTTTGGAAGAAACAAATGGATTGCCTGGTACTGATGACCCAGTAAAGGGAGATTCCAATGATTTGACTTCTGCAAAGGTTGATAATAAGGACGCTCCTGGCATAGAAGCTGCTAAAAGATACATCTCTTCTTTGAGTGTCTCTGCTACCACGGCTCATCTGTCAAACCATGAGCTGGCAGTGATCCCATTTCTTGGTGTATTTGGTAGCCTAAGGATGCTTAATCTATCCGGGAACTCTATAGGTTTGCTTTTCAACTTCATCCCATTTTATTCCTTCCATGATTTTTTTATGTGCCTTGTTGAATAGCCTTGAACTAAATTTGTGTTTGTTGTATATACCCATTTGCAGTGAGAATAACAGCTTGGTGCCCTCCCTCGAGGACTTCATATGTTGAATTTGTCAAGAAACAATATTTCCACCATTGAGGGTTTACGTGAGCTTACCGCCTTCGTGTACTTGATTTGAGCTACAACCGTATATTCAGAATTGGACACGGTATGTTATGTGCTGGATTTTCGTTTGATGGTTGTAGCTTTCCTATTTGTTTCTCTTTTTTCTGTGGTTAGTGTTGAAATCTTCTATCATTATACGTGTTGATTCTTGTAACACTACTTTCTTTTATTAAAGGTCTGGCATCGTGTTCTTCTTGAAAGAGTTATACTTGGCAGCAAATAAAATAAGCGAGGTAGAGGGTCTCCACCGTTTGTTGAAACTGTCTTTGCTGGATCTGCGTTTCAACAAAATCTCGACAACCAAATGTCTAGGTCAACTGGCAGCTAACTACAGCTCCTTGCAAGCCATCAGCTTGGAAGGAAACCCGGCCCAGAAAATGTCGGAGATGAACAACTCAAGAAATATCTGCAAGGCCTTCTTCCCCATCTGATTTAACTTTCAATCGGCAGTCAATTAAAGCCAGCACTTTGAAAGACACAGCCGATCGATCAGTTAGGCTAGGCATCAGCAGCCATCAATTTGATCGTGGTCTCAGGTCAGATAACAAGGCTGTGAGAAAGGCTAGCCATGGTCTTGGTGGTGCAAGGCCATACCTTCATCAACTCATGCTCGTAAAGTCAACCTGTGATCTCAACTAAACGGTCAAGTGGAAGGCATCTCCGTTCACAACCAAGTGGAACCCAAGCAACAACCAGTCTTCGTCATCATGATCTCGTAGCAAACTCCTGAACTTTAGATCAGAGTCGTCCTCAGTTCACAGGAGTCGAAGTGAGGGGACACTGGAGCTTTCTAGGAGATTCTATTATGCCTTTCAAAAGTCCGGCTGGATCATTACTTTGGTTATATGGGGTTTCCTATCTCAGAATTATTTGTTACTCAAGGCAGTTGCACACTTGTTATGCACTAGAATTATCCTAATGTTTTGGTTTACCCTGATCGTGAGTGGTGTTTATTTTTCTTGCACTGTTGGCACTCTGAGGTGTTATTTTAATGAATTTGTTACCATAACGTCACACAAGAACCCGAGAGGAATGTGAACATTGGCTGTATGGTTTCGGATATTGAAGGTTCTCTCGATATGCAGAACCAAGCCTTTCTGCAAGTTTCATAGCCATGCTACTCTTCAATCTGCCTAATTTTCCTGTGCAATGGGGGGTAAGGCTCAAGCAATACTTTCTCCTTTTAAGTGGAACATATTGAAAAATAGCCCAAGTAGACCAGGAGCATAATGTAAAATAACATGTTGGCCAGAAAAAGGAAGGAGAGTATAATTTAACATCATCATGCAAGCTGCAATGTTTTTTACAAATCCAAGAGAAACCGGGGAGGCAAAAGATGTCCAGAAACAAGAAATAAAAGCCATGGAACTTTTTAAAATCTGTACAACTCCAAAAACCAGTTCAGAGACACTGAAATGCTAAAAAAAACCAAATTCTCAGAGATAATGAGTAAAACATTTAGATATGTAACTGGCAATACATCATCTTGATTAAAAAAAAAGAAGAAAAAACAGTTGAATTGAGTTCTAAAGAAGCCATTAAGCCAGAAAGGAAGTAATTATTCTGTCAGACATCGTGATCCATGTACAAGAGAAGCAACCTGGTTCGTTGTCCAACAAAGAAAATTATGTCTAAATTATACCCTATAAACTTCATGACAATCCACAGCCTTTCACATATTTTGGGCCTTAAAATTGTTAGCTGCAAGAAACATATATATACATATATCAGATTTGGTCAATAGATTGCAATAAACTTGGCATCTTATTGAGGACAAAATAACTAATGAGTTAATCGAATAAAAGGTATGATTAGAAAATCTGAACAATGCACATCTTATATTTTAAAAAAAAAAAAAAAAAAAATCAGTTACTGCAATAATTTTGTGCCCCATGCAGTAAATAAAACCCACAATTCATACTTCTCATCTTAAACCCTTTTCCCTTTCTGTACAAAATTTGGCGGGGGGGGGGGGGAGCTCATCAAGATTTACAAAGAAAAAACAAGTACAATAAAGCAGCACCTGAATCAGAGGGAGCTTGCAATTGCACCAAGCACATTTTTAAGCATCTGTGTTACAAGAGAGGTTAAGAGTTATACAATGATGACAATTCATAAACATGGTAGAAGTCAGGCAAACTAGGAAACATAGGACTAACAAGCGAAGAAAACACAGTTTAAGAAACAAATAAATCCAACAATGTTTATTACCAAAAGCATGAGAGAGAGTCAAGAGGTCCAAAGTCTCGCTGATATAAGTTCCAAAAAGACAGGAAACAGAGGATAGTTAGGCTATTTCCTACACAAGAATTGAATATAGATCTACCTCTCCTTTCCTATATCCCAGCCTACCACAAAGGGCCCAAAGTTTTATCAATACTCAGCTCATTCCTCGTAACAGATATGCTAGCCAAGGGTGCCCACCAATTTGCCAACACAACAAACAAGTTTCGATAGCTAATTCCCCATAAACGAACTAGAACAGCATCTATGAGTTTAGAAACTCGGAATATTCAATTCAACAAATCTATGCTAAGATTACTGTTTTTTTTTTTTTTAAATAAACTTTATTCCCTATAGAATTTTGGACAACAGATTTTTCTAATCAATCACCCAAAGCAAACTTAAAATTTTACAAGCAAGATCAAAAAAGAAATTCTCCACGTAGCATCACTAACATCAACACAAAACATACCTAAAATTTCCAAACCACAGCAAAGCAAGCAAACCAAAGCATAACAAGAAAAGCAAACAACACTATTAACCAAACCAATCACCTAACCCAAAATTTCCTCACACAAAACAAAACCCACATCACAAAATCAAGAACTCGTCATTTCATAGCTAAAAATGACGCAAAAAAGTTCCAAAATACAAACCTTTCAGCTCATCATCAAAACACTCCTCTTGGTCCTCCTCAGGCACAGGATGAAGACCCTCCTCGACCTCCTCACCAAGACCTCCTATTTTCACACTCTCTTCCTCTTTTACCATCATCATTACACCTAACAACACAACAGGACAAAACACAATGCTCACACAATAATCACTAACACTCCCTAATCTCCCACCACCAACAGTCCCTCCTTTACCACCCCCCATCTTTCTTGTAGCACCAAAACCTCTACTTCCCATTATCACAGCACTTAACCCCAACCTCTCAACTTCCAAACAAAGCCTCTCCTTCATGTCATGATCCTGCACTATATGAATCTTGAAAGGAACATCAGCCTCCAACAATGGTTTAGCCAGCAAATTGGCTTTGTTATTTGTAAAACTATCAAAATCATCCTCAAGTTTCTGCCTTTCTTGATTGTCAGAACTGTCTGGGTCATTTTGATCAAAAGGGGTTTTGTTGTTATTGATTTGGTGTTGAATGGACCCCCAATCAGCGCCGTAGAGGGCAGAGGTAGGCCGGACGTGGAGGAGGATCACGGCATCACCTGGACGGAGGTAGTTCTGGACCGCCCATTTGACTGCATATGCACTCTCGTCGGAAAGGTCCACGGCTATGGCAACACGGCGGTTGGCTGTGGGGGCGGTGGAGAGAGAAGGGGAGCGGACGCTGAGGGCGGGGAGTGGTGGAACTGGGAGGTCCGGTTCAGACTGGCATGGTTGTTTTGAGTTCATTTTGATCAAAGAAACGGGAAGCTTTTCTCTCGTCTATTTTGGGTTATGGTTGACTTTTAGGAGAAGGATGAAATCATGGCCACGATTTTTGTCCGGGTATTTATAGAAATTCTTGAGTTGGAGTGGAGGTTTACGAAGGCTCGTTTATTCATGTGGCTGCGACGTAGTGCGGTTTTGCATTTTAACTTCAGGAATTTCTACTTAGTTGATTCAGTTTTTAAATTTTATTTATAATGCAATAAATTTTTTTTTTTATATTGATTTTAAAAAAAAAATATTTATCTTAAAAATATTAATTTTAATGTATTTAATATTAAAAATTAATAAAAATTATTTTAATATATTTTTAATTAAAATACATTTTAAGAAACACACTTTTAGACCGTTACAATACTAAAAACACGCAATTAGAATTTTTTTATAATTTATGCCTAATAAAAAATAAATATGTGATGAAATTTGATTTTAAAAGAATAATTATTTTGCTTATTATTGTGTTTGCTTAGTCTTTTTGAAATATATATATATATATATATATAAAAGATAAAACATGTTTTATTAAAGAAGATGTTTTTTAGAATATTTTTAGAGTTAATTTTTATATTTTTAAAAATAAAAAATATATAAATTTGACTTTATAAATTTAACATCAAATTTAACTCAAATCAAGTTCTAAATTAACAGATTACAATGATATCTATTAGTTCAATCAAGTTTTAAATGCTAATAATGACTAATTTAGATCATGTTATAATAATATAACACATCTATCCCCATTAAATTATTAATCATAACTCTATTTAACTATTGATTATTTGTTGCATAGTAGAATCATATCTAACTCAAGGGTAAAAAAAAAAAAAAAAAAAAAAAAAAAGTCAGAGGATGTTCCTTATACTTCCTACCATGGGCTTTTGGTTAGAATTGGGAATTTACATTTGGGGATGAAGTTTCCCTTTCATTTTTGGTGCAAGCAAGGTGTAAT